>NW_017306993.1:250899-268747 GCF_000935625.1 Nanorana parkeri
CTTCTGAGATCGGGACTGTCTGTCGGCGGCTGTCATTCCCTCACGCCTGCTCCTCCTTACTTCTTCTCCCCGCGTCCCTGTGCGATCGTGGATGTGGGCGGTGCGCGTGAGGCAGGGAGGAGGTGCGGCATGTGGATGCAGGCGGGCGAGTCTGGCAGCAGCAAGGGTGAGGTGGGTCTGGGAGCAGGTGCGGCATGTGGATGCGGGTGGGTCTGGGAGCAGCAAGGGTGAGGCGGGGAGGAGGTGCGGCGTGTGGATGCGGGCGGGTCTGGCAGACTGCAATTGCCACCCTGCCCCCCGGCCCAGTCCGCCCCTGCCCTAAGCTCAGTATACCACTGAGACGCCGCACCTGGAGTGGATCCCGACGTAGATGACGGGATCCGCCCAGCTGCGTGAGTGACAGCTGGCTCTGCCTATCTAGAGGCAGAGCCAGCTGTACCCGCCCCCTCCCCCGTCCGTTCCGCCAGTCAGCGCTGGCGGAGCGGGGAGAGGGGAATCCAGCCCCTCCCCCTGTCACGGCAGAGAGCCGTGACGGGATCGAGAGGTGAGGGAACCCGGTATGTCTCTTTCACAGGTCGGCTTAGAACTATGAGGTGAGTGGAAATCACTCATCTCATAGTTCTCCTTTAAAGTGACACTGTGTTAAAATGAGATAAAAAGTGATTGTCTCTTAATATTTTGTGTATGTGCTTAACTGAATAGACAATGAACAACTTCCTATTAAAATTTTTGTGTTCTGCATATTATAATATATAATAGATAACAAATAATAATATACAAATAAGAAAAAGCAATATAGTATACATATAATACAAACACACTTACTAAATACCCTATCCATACAATTCTTACATCTCCTCCCCTGATCACTGGGGAGGGCTAAAAATGAGAAAGAAAAAAGGAGATAATAAGGGGGAAATGAATAATTCCCAGCACGCTGTAGAACCTTATCTCTGACTATCCACTTGTTTTTCCACCAAGTCCACTCCCCTCTTACTTGCTGGGAGTACTACTGGTATCCAGGGTCTCATTTTGGTAGGCTCTTATATTGCGGCATTGGTGGATCAGGCCAAGTTTCCAGCACAACAGATGGCAGATCCAATTGGGACAGGAATCCCTCTAAGTCATCTGGTGAATGAATAACTATGTTCCAACCATCCTTTCTAGCACTCAAATGAAATGGGAACCCGCATCAATATTGGATTCCTGCCTCTCTCAATCTCTGCATTATTGGGAGCATAGCCCTTCTTTTTGCTAATGTCCTTTTTGAAATGTCTGAGAAAAGGGAGATATTAGCTCCATAGTCAAGTTCTCCTCGTTATCTCGCCCTCCGCATGAGCAAGTCCTTATGCTGGAACAAACAGAGGCTACACAATACATCTCGCAGTCGTGGGCTGATTTTGGATTCGAGGACTAAGCACTCGATGTACGCTATCCACTGTGATTTAATCTCTGGTGGAGTTGTTCAAATACATATTAAAAGTCCCCTGAACAGTTTGCATTAGGTCATTTTGGCGATGCTCTAGGTCAGGGGTCAGCAACCCCCGGCACGCGTGCCCAGCCTGGCACGCGAGACCTTGACAGCTGGCACGCGACGTTATTCTTTATCTGCAGGGCATTCTTGTAGTTGTAGTCTTGTAGTTGATAGCTCGAGCCGGCTGTCAATTACATTCCTGGCCCGCCCACCTCCCTCACGTGACTGAGCGGCAGAGGCGTGCTGAGGAGGCCCTCAACTTAGTCTGCGCAAGCGCTTGCCTGGAGGATCCCTCATGTACCAGCCCGCGCAGACAGGAGCCGGCTCACCCAACGGGATGATTACCGCACCCTGCCCGACAGGAGGATTTCAACACCATCCTGCCAGAGACCACAGAAAAATTAAAGAAGCCAGCCTATCGCCTGGAATATACTGTATGTACCACATGTATACTGCTCAACTACATGAATTTTAGCCCCTGTACCAGCACACATGCAGTCCCTCACAAATGCACAGCAGTATATTGATCCACAAAGAGTTTTGATTTTATTCCTGCTCTAACATGTAGGACAGGAATAAAATCAATGCTATTTGTGGCTGACAATACTGCTGTGCACTTGTATAGGTCTGTGTGTGCGCCTAATATGCCTTGGTCCATGTAGGTAAGGAAGACTGCTTCTAAAATACTTATTTTTTCAAGCAGGTAAAATTGCAAACTTGTCAATCATACAGTCTTTGTGGCTGATATGCAGGCTAAAATGTGTAAATTGGTGGTGGTCTGTGATTTACAGTGCGTTGGTGCTGGTATGTGATTTACAGTGCGTTGGTGCTGGTATGTGATTTACAGTGCGTTGGTGCTGGTCTGTGATTTACAGTGCGTTGGTGGTGGTCTATGATTTACAGTGCGTTGGTGCTGGTCTATGATTTACAGTGCGTTGGTGCTGACCCTAGGTCTGCAGACCTCAGGCCAGCAGTACCAATGTCCTGCAGACCTCAGGCCAGCAACACCAATGCCCTGCAGACCTTAGGCCAGCAGCACCAATCCCCTGCAGACCTTAGGCCAGCAGCAATACTATTAGCAGTACAGCCATGAGTGAAAAAATTTACCTGTAACTAACACTAAAGCGTGCTATTGTTCACTGGCACTCGGTTGTACCATGATTTCAAAAATGGCACTTGGTGTGTAAAAGGTTGCTGACCCCTGCTCTAGGTCATCTATTCGTGACCGCAGGGTTAATACCTGGTTGTGTAAGCCCTTCATGATCTCTTGTACTTCTGTTTGAAGATCAATCATAGGTTGCACAATTGTCTCTATCACTTCCACTCTATTGTGCAAGATCTGCATATCTGATTTCAGATCTTTCAGCCCTGCTTCATGTAGCTCCTCCATACGTTTAAAACCTGAGACCAAGTCGTCCTTAGTTGGAAGCACATTCATATATTTCCCAAACACATCAGATGCCATCTCCTCCACAATACTCTTCTGTTCTCTGTACTCACAAGATAGTTCCTTTCTGTGTTCCCGTGTGCAATGTGGGGATGCATCCTCCCTGATTATCCCACTCAGCTCAGAACTTTCTCGTCTTCTCATCTCTCCCTTGTCACCGCTCGACCCTGTCTCCGTTTCTGGCGTCTGACAGGAGTGCGGAACGCCAGTTCTGCGGAGAAACGAGCCAATGTCTACTGCTGCAGGATCCGATGACTCAGGTAGATGCGGGTCCTTCTTTCTTTTTTTACCTGTTTTCCCCATCTCAAGACACCTTTCTGGGACAGAATATCAAGCGATTTTAGCAGTGATTTTGGCAGCTATGAAAACAGCTCTGGAAACAGCTTGGACACCTAGCTCATACAGCTCATCAGGCAGGGGCGTGGGAGCTTCGGACTAACACGTCCTCACTCAGTCATTGCTCAGCTCCTCCCCTACAAGCCAAAGTGGCCATACATTATGCAAATTCCGGCCAGTTCTTCAGGACCTGGCAGAAACTCGCACAGTGAGTGTCAATCAGGTCAGAAAATCTTCTAACGGAGCCAGCAGCCAATAAGCTGCTGGCTCTGTTCGGGTATTCCGACTTTGGCCTGCCCATGAAAGCACAACTGAAGTTACTTGTATTGTATTTCTCTGCAAAGTTTGCCCATTAAAAGATTTCTCCTCTCTCCTGTTCTTATAACAACTCAAAAAATATTGGATTTCCCATCACTTTCTGTACTGGAATATGGCAATAAAAAACCTGGCAAAGGTCCTAACTCTTCCTCTCTGTCTAAAAGTAAGAAAAAACATTTTATCTTTTACATACTCTTTATTATATTTTAACAGAATTTCTAAAAATAGTACTTGGTCCTCTTTGTCAATGAATAGGGTAAACTGCCACCAAGGCTGGGAATGACAAGCTATGTGTTTTTTCCACTGGGTGCTTTATTTTGGTTTGTTTTGTTAAAACATGGGTTCATGTCGAATGGGGTTGCGGAGAACCCATCGGTTCATAGCAGGTATTGGCATCAATCATGGTAGTAGAGGAAGATAAAACATTTCTCAAAATTATTTTAGCAAAACCTGAAGATAAACTGAAATTGAGGACCTCCATGCTACAACCACTGCCATAAGATATGCACAAATCAGTGACTTGCAGTCTGGTGCAAAAATTGCAAAGGTTTGGGTTTTTGTAGAATTGAGTAGACTTTTTAGTTGTCTACAGGCGATCTCTATGGTAGTAACATGCTCTATGGGAAAGGTAAAAGCACAATCATTTTTTAACAAAGACTAAAGATAGAAGATTTATGATAAAAAATTAAATGTGAAGTCTAACCTGCTTTCTACCTGGTTTCTCTTTCACCCTTCAGCAACATGTTATTTGTTGTGATAAATGTTGTAAAATTGTGTTAAATGTTGTAAGCTAAGCCATGTGAACCAAAGCAGCAAAAGAAAAACAAATGGAGTATGTAGAAATAGAGGAAAAACATCTGATGCAAGCTTAAAAATGAGTCCGGTGTAAAGGTCATATGAAATATGGAGTACATTTTAGGGTACTGCAGTTTAAAGGGTTATTAAACCCTAATTCGTTTTTTCATATATCTACTGCTAGCAAGCAGAGAGAGAGAGCCGCCGGCTGTCAGATCCAGGCCGAGCGGCTCTCTCTCTCTCTCTCTCTCTCTCTCCTCCCATGAATATGATGCCTACTGGGAGACTCCTGCAGCCTAAGGACTTGGTGCTGGTGGTGCTATTCCCTCTTTCTGCTTCCTTCTTTGTCTTTTTTTAATTTTTCTTCTCCGTTTTTTGGATAATTTCTAGCCCCGTTCCATGTCTACCCACCTCTTCAGTGTTCCCTTCTCCTGCCCTATCCTTGCAATATTTCTGGCCCTGGGAAGACTCTTTTTGAAGGTGGTCACTCTGGATACTCTGACTACAGCACAAGACACACTGCCTAGCCTCTCCTGCAGTACACATCTTTGAGGATATATGATTTCCTGCACAACATTAGGGACATCCATTACAGACATTACTTATTTAGACTGCAGCATGATTTTGTGTTCACATGTTTTCTGTTTTGGATACTTTCACATGTCTTACAGACTAATTATGCAAGTATGTGATGTCATGGGTGGGCGTGTGAGGGGGTGGACTCAAGGGTGGCGTCACATCTATATGTCTATTTAAACTCACTTTGATGTTTGCACTTTGTCGATGTTCAGCCTGATGAAGGGACCCTCCTGCACAGTCCCGAAAGCGCTTGTTTTCATTTGACAGTTGTTCAATAAATGAACTTTTGGTGTGTTGGTGACATTCTTCTCAACACTCTGGATAGTTGTGCCACACTGAGATGACCTCTTTATTCCGTCCTAATATTCTTTTCTACCTGTTTGTATTCAACTGCTGATGTTTTTGCCAAGATATGCATTGAAAGCATGGTCAAAGACCCTTTTTATTGGTTTGTAATGTTTTACCAGTTTTGCTTTGATAACCTTTGTTAATCTCTCTACAATACAATGTCATTAACTTTTACAAAAAAGGATTAGATTATTTTTGTACCAACTACTGGTATCTCCAGTAATTACCAACTTCAACCTAGTTGCTTATGTTCATACACGTGTTCATATACAGTAATACCTCGGTTCATGAACGCTTCTGTTTGCGAACAATTTGGTTCCTGAACAGAAAGTTTGGCAAAATTTTGCTTCCGTTCGTGAACTCCACATCGGGTGACAAACACGACCGCGGCCATCTTGCCTGCTCTGACACTTAGTTGTGGCTTCCTCTGGTCGAGATTGTGGTCGCAGATAGACCTTTGCACACTTGCACTGAAGGTAACCAGAAAGTGCGTCAGAACAGATTAATCTTATTTACATTGAACCTTGATTTGGTTTGTAACCAGAATCGTGGAACGAATTAGGTTCGTGAACCGAGGTATCACTGCAGTGGCGGAACTACCGCCGGTGCAGGCGAACCGGGCGCACCAAGCCCCTCGGCCTGTGGGGGGCCCAGCACAGTCCCAGCGCTGGATCGGTACCCAGCGGGCCCCCCATCTCTGCGCCGAGAGTGTCGCATCATCCGTTCAATGCCCCCAGTCTCTGCGCCAGGAGTGTCATGCGCCAGGTGTGTCATCCTGCAGGCACATCATGGGGCCTCAGACGGCAGTGACGACCCAGCAAATAGAAAACACAGTATGCAGCATTACACCTTGTCAGAAGAAGTGACCTAAGTATTCCAAAAGCTGAAGTCAGCTATTGGCATTCATTCAAACGGTTTTTCTATTACTGAAACAACAGAAAATAACTTATTTTGGAACAGGAGGAATCTCTAAGCATCAGTCCACTCAAAAACTAATATTTCAGTGTTTCAGTGGCGGAACTACCGCCGGTGCAGGCGGTGCGGACGCACCAGGGCCTCCGGCCTCTAGGGGGCCCAGCGCCGGATCGGTAGCCAGCAGGCCCTCCATCTCTGCGCCGAGAGTGTCGGATCATCCGTTCATCCGACACTCCCGGATGAAAGATACAGTATAAACCTATATTATACCATGATGAGATTTTGTCAAAAATGTTTGAAGATGGCTGGAAAGCAGTTGCAAGAAGAGCACCCTCTTTGTGCAAATATCGGTCACCTAGTTTTTTTTTTTTGTGAAAGCTGTAAGAACAGATGAAACGTAGTTGCATTTGAAAGAGAATTTTAAATGTGGTTCTGACAGAACATGCTGCCAACATATTGTAAAAAAGCCTGGGGGTGATCGCCACTGTAAATGGTAGAATATTTACTGTGAAGACTTGTGATTTGTAATACCAGATATTTTTCAAATGTAGTTTCATGTCATGAGCGCAACATACTCTATAATGGAGGGTGAGGGATAGATTAAAACATCACGAGCGAGATGTTGACAAAAATAATCTAACTAATGTGGCTAAACATTTTAATGAGAAACATAATGGACAACCCACTTTTTTTGAAAATTCAGGTTACAGAAAAGGCTAGAGCACATAATAGATGAGGAGATGTGCTTCTCCAATTTTGTAAGAGAGGGTTTTTGGATATTTATGATGGGCACTAGACTGCCCTAAGGATGAAATCATGATTGAGATGTTTCTTATTTTTACCAATGATTATGGATTTATGAGTAATATAATATTTAAGAAAATGGTAAATGAGAGGTATACCGTATATACTCGAGTATAAGCCGAGATTTTCAGCCCATAAAGGGGTAGAGCAGTTGGGTCAAGGGCCCCTCGGAACACCAGAACCCCAGTCTCTCGTGGAGGCATACGAACCCGGACCAACTCTATAACAAAAACAGTGTATTGGATCCGGCCCTCCGCAGCCCTGTTATGGGGTGAGCAAGCCAGCGGGGCCCTCCAGGAGCCGGGCAAGTCCGTCAGGTTCGTTGCTGGTGGCATACTAGTAAGGGCCCTCCTGGGCCTATGGATGCGGCTTGGCAGTCAGGAGGAGATGAAAATGGAAACGGTCCATTAGGAAATGTAGGCCTCAGCCCAGCGTCTCCTGACGGCCTGGACAACAGGGCCCGGAACTCCTGCGGGATGTCAGACAGCTGCTTGTGGGACGGGTACGAGTCCGCGTCAGTGGAGTCGGAGTCGTATGAGTGCGCCCCAGAGCGGGGTTCCCGGGGAGCAGGAGATCGGGAACGGGCATTGCCTCGTGGCGTGCGTAGGAGACGGGGCTCGGAGGCCATGATGTATTGGTCTCGGCAACGAGGACTGTTATGTGTGGAGGTGAAAAATTCTTGCATCGAGGGGGTATTCCGTTGGGAAGCAGGCTTGTCCTCTTTGCTGCGTTTGGACATTGTTTGGGGTCCAAACCGGTGGGGTATAAGTCGGTATAAGTAGCGTATAAGTAGTAAAACCCACGGAGCTCACTGAGGTTGCTGCTTACTCCGCCATGAGCAGGACACGCCCCCGTTATTTTTCTTTTAAATAAATATTAATGTAATTTTATTGGTATCTATCTACCAGTAGCTTCCTCATTTCCCGAATATAAGCCCTCGGCTTATATTCGGGTCAATACTTTTCCCCAGTTTTTTTGGGTAAAAGTAGGTACCTCGGCTTATATTCGGGACGGCTTATACTCGAGTATATACGGTATTCCATGTCTTAGGTCAGCAATAGTCTTTTATGGTTTTTTTTTTTCTTGTTCTGTTACATGTATAGTTGTCTGGATATTAAACCCAGTATTGATCTTAAGTTCATGGTATATAATAAGTTGAGACTCATTCACACTAGAGCCGCAAAGTGGATACGTGGAAGGGGCTAGTGTGTTTACACTAAATTTATATGCGTTGTGCTGTGTGGCTTTTACATGTCTATATTCATTTGCATATGCTGCATTGTGTTATTTTACATGGCGATTATTATTTATGTAATTTTTCAGTGCAGTTGTGGCATTTTGTGGGTTAACATGCATAGATGGGGAGGTGTTTTGGTAAGGGGTGTTTTCCTATAAATGGCTATGCTGCGTTTACATTAAAAGCCATATTTTTAAGTGCAGGTATGCATGAAACACATTGAGGGCTTGGTCACAGACCAGATCTGCATGAGTTTCTGCATGAGTTTGTTCACACCAAGTGCGTTTCAGGAGCAGAGCAGTTACAGACCAGATCAAAACTGCGTCCAATGTATTCCAATGGTATTTTGGGCTCTAGTTCACACCGCACCGTTCAGTTCCAGAGCATGTAAAAAACTGCAGCAAGCCCTATTTTACCTGCTGTGGAACGCATGCAAATGCATCAAACATGCATGCAAATGCACTGGAACGCACTGAAAGCCCATTTAAAAAAAAAAGTTATTTTTCTTTTTTTGCAAAAACGCGGCAAAAAACGCGCCAACACACACTGCGCTGCGTGTGCAGAAACTCATGCAGATCTGGTCTGCATTTGGTGTGAACAAGCCCTAGGTTTTGTCTGAGACATATGCTGCATGCCATGAATTAAAGATTACACACAGATCTCCAATAGATACGGGAGTGACACCTTTCCTTGTAGTTACATGTTAATTCTTTAGTTCGCATTTTCTGTGTTTATAGCTTTGGGACAGTTGGTGCATTTACCTTCTATTTCCCAGTGCACAAAAAGTAATAAAGCATTATTAATAACTGATAGTTATTCGTTTTGTAACTGTACTGCCCAGCACTGTAATAAAGTAAGAAAATATTGTCATGTGTGGGTGCTTTGTGTTTGCTAAAATCTTTATCTTCTGGCTTTTTTCTTTTTTTCCTTTCCATTTCTCAATTTTCTCCTTATGCATGTCTTCACCTTTTTTATGTTGCGTTCATTCCTGAAACAGTCAATTGACATCAGTCATTTTTATTTTTCTTACTCTGTGTTGTTAAAGTCATCTCAAAGTGAGCATTTGATGACAAAAGAATTCACGTACCTTAACTATTAACAAAAATGTATCTTATTTGTGTTGTAGATCCTCAAATCGTCTCTGTATTGGTGCTCACATTGCCCCTCCTGGAGGGTGGCTACTTTTGTTCTTCATGGTCCCTGTGTGTTGTATAGTAGCTACCACTCCAAGCTCACTCCTGTGATGGCCTACAATCTCAATACAACTTGGTAAACTAAACGAGAGCTTCTAGTTAATCACAGGAGTGAACTTGGCGCAGTTTAACACACACAGGGACCATGGGGAACAAAAGTAGTCGCCCTGCAGAAGGAAGGACAGTGTCCGCATGAATTCAGAGATCATTAAGCTACATTTTTGTTAATGTACTTGAATGCATTTTTAAGATTTAATTCCTGAGTTTAGTGTCACTTTACGCTTGTCCCAGCTCCATCAGGACTCCCTATTGGACCTTTAAATTGACATTCCGTCTCACTGACAAATAGGAAAGCTCATGAAGTGGTAGCAGTGGGGCCAAGCTTATCTACAGAAAAAGAGATTTTATTTAATTTTATCAGTCTAATGTGCATTTTGACATGCAGTTTTTACTGAATGTAATCTCTGCTTATGTGTTCATAACTTGCTCATTTTGAATTGCCCAGGTTTGTGACAGCTTTACCTTGCATAAAAAAGAAACATTTCCAAACAGATTCTGAGTAAAATTAGCAAAATAATAATTTTTTTTTTTATTATTACATATCGTTGCATAGTGATATAGTCATTAAATACCTTGGTCTATCCAGTCCAACCTATGTGTTCTGGTTTGCGTGTGTGACTTTTTTTATTTTTGTAAAGAGTATTTTGGTATTGCATGGCAAACCCACGGTGGAATTTGATGTTGTGCTCACCCAAGACTCTCAGCTAGAGGGACTGAGAGGTTTCAAGAAGCAAGCGTTTTTTCCAGTGAAAGAGCTGGCTTTTCAGTTCTCTAGGGATTTTATGGATTCTGCTTGGGATCCTGGAATCAGGAGGTTTCAAAGTGATTTGGGAGGAAAGTAAACTCCAGTCCTGGGTTTAGCAGTGACCAACACCCAATGATTACACAGCTGTGCACAGCCCTTAAGGAAAGGGTGCTGACTATGGTTAGGGGCTCCTGCTGGGGAAAAAGGGACAGACAGTGCTCCTCTGCAATTTCAGATTAAACCTCTTTCCCTTCAACCTTAAATTGTGGCCATTTGTCCTTGTCGAGAACCTAATTTTAAACAAGTTGTTCCCTGCTTTACAGTTATTGTTGATTAAAGGAGAATAATGAGGTGAGTGATTTTCACTCATTCTCATAGTTAGAGCAGACCTGTGACAAATAAGCTGTCACAAGTTGGCTCTATTGATCGGGAAGTAGAAACATGCAGCCTATCCGCTCACTTCCCGATCGTCTCCCTGCAGTGAGCGGTGACTGCCAGTCAGCGCTCTCCGTAGGGATTCTACCCTCCCCGTTGTATCCAGCTTTTGATATGTTCTGCTAATTAGCATAGCAGGAAAGCTGGGGTCTCAAGTGGGCTTTGCAGGGTCTCATGTGGGCTTTGCAGGGTCTCAGGGGGGCTGTGCAGGATCTGTGGTGGGCTTTGCAGGCTGCATAGCCCACCACAGATCCTGTATAAGCCCACCTGAGACCCTGCAAAGCCCACCTGAGACCCTGCAGAGTCCACCACAGATGCTGCACAGCTCCCCTGAGACCATGCAGTCTGCCTGGTTGGGTATTGTCGGGATCTGTCCCAGCTGCAGCGCTCTCAGTATATCGTGGGCAATAGCTCGCTATATAGTGAGCTTTGGATCACGGGAGGAGGTTAGTATATGTCCTCCAGTGACCCTTAAGAGAACTATGGGGAAAAACACTTACCCCATAGTTCTCTTTTAACTTGTAGATGGCAATCATGTTCACTCTTAAACACATTCTCTAAAAAAGATCAGTTTAGGTTACTTAATCATTCCTCGTAGCTGAGGTCCTTCAGCCCCCTAGTTACTTTCATTGCCCTTCGTTGGACTTTTTCTTATTATAGGACATTCCTTCTGTTGATAGGTGACCAAACCTGGGCTGCATGATCAAGATGAGGCCAAACAAGTGTTTTGTAAAGTGGTACTTGTATTGATTTATCTCTTGAATAAATAACTTTTTTAAATGCTTGATAGTATTCTGCTTGCTTTGCTAGCAGCCACCTGGCATTGCTTGCTATTACTAAGTCTGTATTCCACTAATCTCGTATAACCCTCTTATTGCAGATGCTGCTACTACATCCTGTGCTAAACATATTTCTCTGCATAACTATGTCAATCGGCAAATACAGGAATTGAACTCTTCATTCCAATTTCAATGTCGTTTATAAACATATTACCTCTCATTGGCCCCTAGACAGAACCATGGGTCACACTCCTTGCAACCCTAGACCACTCAGGGGCTGGAACATTTACCACCACCCTCTCTACCCATTTCTGAAGCCAGCTTTCTATCCATGTTCATACAATTGACCCCTCTGCAATAAAGCATAGCTTGTAAATTATTTGTGGGGCATGGTGTCAAATGCTTTTGCAAAAAAAATAGAAAATTGAGTATCCCTGTTAACCAGACCAGTAACACCATACATTGGATTTAAAATTTCTGGTTCAAAGTGTGTTCTTTTAAATCCTCTGGCATCACTCCTTTTTTTTTCCTGTAATTTTGCTAGCTAACTTACTTTCTTGTGTTTTTTAAGATGAAATGTAGTACAAGTGATGGTAGTTGGACAAGCTTAAAAAGATTACGGAAAACTGTTGACTGATAAACACATATGCAGACATCCTGACATCAGTGATGTTATTATGAAACAGGAACAGGGTGGTTACACAACTTCTACCTCCCATCCTGTTCTTGGACTACTAACATTTGCATTTACACATTCAATGGTAATTCAATGGTAATGTGATTAAGGTGTCTGTGCTACCTAGTGGTATCCCCCAAGGTTCAGTGTTGGCCCCCTTACTGTTTAATCTATTGATAAATTATATAGAGTTGGGAATTAAAAGTTTCTGTGTTTGCAGATGACACCAAGTTATGTAGTGGAATACAGTCCTTACAGGATGTGTACAACATACAAGCAGATGTGAATGCACTGTGTGATTGGGCATCTATTTGGCAAATGAGGTTTAATGTTGATAAATCTAAAGTTCTAGACTTGGGGACTAAAAACAAGCATGCGTCATACACCCTAGGGGGAGTCAATGATGGAGAAAGATCTGGGTGTACTGGTAGACCATAGACTCCATAATGGTGTGCAATTGCAAGCCACAGTTTCTAAAGCAAGCAGAATACTTTCTTGTATTAAAAGGGGTATAAACTTCAGAGAGAGACATAATCCTGCCCCTGTACAAAGCATTAGTAAGACCTCATCTGGAATATGCAGTTCAGTTTTGGGCACCAGTTCACAAAAAGGATGTTGTGGAACTGAAAGAGCATAGAAGGGCAACTAAACTCATAAGAGGCATGGAGGAGCTTAGCTATGAGGAAAGATTAACTGACCTGAATGTGTTCTCTCTGGAGAAGAGGCGATTAAGGGGGGAAATGATCACCAAGTATACATAAATGGTCCATATAGTGATCTTGGTGCCAAATTATTCACTTTAAGGTCACTGCAAAGGACAAGGGGGCACTCTTTGCGTCTGGAGGAAAAAAAGTTTAACCTTTTGCACACAGAAAGGATTCTTCAGTTAGAGCTGTGAAAATGTGTAATAGATTAGGTCAACATTATAGAACAAGTCTAGTGACCTACTACTACTAGCTTTACCATGGCCTAGATATATAAGAATCTTCATACATTTCTATATGTACGTACTGGTTTGCCTGCAAATATTATTTTATCGGTTTTGAAGTAATATAAGCTTTTGGTAAAAGCATCACAATTTCTCTTAACTTTTTATACGATATTCACCTTTTCCAGCAAGAAATTATAGCTTTCCCTTCTTCAGCATTAGGGTCCATGCATATTCGCTTGGAATTCACTGTTACTCTGAAAAATGTTGGAAAAAACAGCACAGGATCATTTTATTTTATCAAAGGTGAACACCAGGAAAATGTTTTGGAGATTCTCACTCATTCATCAATGTATCTAGATCACCAAGTTTACAAGGATGAAAGTGATTGTATTTTGTCAGTGAAGCTACCTAGGGAAGTCTGCCAAAAAAACGTGTAGAGCAGCCATTATGAATGTGTTGAGGTTTCCCAATGATGAGGATAAAACTATTATTACTATCCTATTAAACATTTTTTTTTACATTTACTGAAGGCATATTACTTATCTTCTCCTAATTGGGACACCTGTTGCCACTTCGCATGAGGCAGCAAAATCAACTTTGTCCTTTTTTTTGCACTGAGTAAAGCTGAACTCACAAACTTTAATGTATGTGGCATAATGCTGGTTTCTTTATGGGGGATAGTAATGGCAAATCAGAAGAAAGCCATATGCTATACTTTATAGAAGGAAAGGAGGTTTCACAGAAACCGCTGCCTCATGTCAAAAAAGTTCCACTGGTGCTAAGTATGGATGAGCTTTGAACTCTAGCTGTTAAACATCCATCGACTGGGCCAACTAAATCTCCAGATTTGGCCTGTTCGCCCACCCATATCTCTAACTGTTGCAGCCAGAAATTATTTATTTAGTGTCAGTATCAATACTGCCACTAAATGCCAGCTTCCTGGCCCACCTACTGGCTTTTTTCACATAGCAAACAAGCCAGAATGTATCCCGGGTTACTTTATTGACCAAATATAGTAGAGGTGCACCAAAATGGAATTTGCAGACTGGAACCGAAATCTAAAAAATTTGTCAGGCTGAAACCGAAATCACATTTTTTTTCTACTCTTTAAAAAAAAAAATATTTTTTTTTGTTTGTTTAACATTACGGTCAGGGGCTCTGGGAAAATACCAGGGATCTAAGCATAACCCTGATATTTCCCTTTTTGAAATAAAAAAAGAGATTGAGGACTCTGTCATCAATTTTTGTTTTCCTGCAGCCCCTGTTATGAATGAACAGGAAGCCTCTATACTGAGTGTTCCTGTCCATTCATAAATTGTGGATATAGTACGAGTTACTTTGTCCACACTCATGAATGAACAAGAAATGATGTAGAGTTCTTACTGTTCATATATAATTGGGGTCACAGTATAGTGTGTCTAATTATTTACAAGCACTCAGCGACCAGCTGATCGCTGAGCACTTGTACTCCACTCTCAATCCTGACTCGCTGCCACAGGAGGCTGAGTGGGCGGGGGGGGAGCAGACCAACAGCCGGCTCCATCTCCTGTGACAGCTGTCTCCTCCCTGCACCGTTCTCTGTCCTGATCTGCCTGTCACAGGAGGCAGAGCGGGGCAGTGCTGGAGGAGAGCTCGGCCTCCTCTGACAGCGCTCTCCTCCCTGCCCTGCTCAGCCTCCTGACAGTTCCTTTCCTCCCCACTGGCCGTTGCCCTGTGTCATAGGGGACAGAGAGCAGCGCCCAGCTGGGAGGAGAGAAACTAAGGATGCAAAACATTTTTGGCCTAAAAATGTTACTTTTGGCATTTTTGCCCAAAGTTCCATTTTCGTCTGATATGCTTCGGTGTCTGAAATTTCGGTGCATCCCTAAAATAAAGTCATGACTTACTGGACTGAGAGCTATCATTTGCAGCAAGTATATGATCAGATAAAAGGCAATTTTTTAATAAAGGACTTTGTCAAAGTGTGGGTGTATCATACATTTTGGGAATGAGTAACAATTACTCATTCATGTGGGGGGCCTAAATGGGTTTTTTACATGCGATACGACTCCCACATCCACCAGACCGGACATGGATGTGAGATCTAGCACAGATTTTTGGGGGACCCCATGTTTTTCATAATATAGAGATGTATAGTATCTGCAGTGCCTAAAAAGTATTCACCCCCTTAGAAGTGTTCTTATATTGAATCCGTGCATGTTTGTTTATACTCTAATTTGAAAGTGAGAACAGATCTCTGTAAAGTTATATCATATTAATCACTATTAAAAAAGTATGTACTAGAGTTATTTTAGCACCAATTACAGAATTGAGTTTGTGTTGACAGGTCTCCATCAGATTTAGGGGAGATTTCCCTACTCTTCTGCGCAAAATTACTCCAATTCTTGCAACTCCAAGGTTGCAAAGGCATCATGAATTATTAGCCTTTCCAAGTCTAGCCACAAGTTCTCTATTGGGTGGAGATCTAGATTTTTACTTGGCTGTTATAGAACATTAACACTGTTGTTTTTAATTAATTCTTCTGTAGTTTAGGCTTTATGCTTGGGGTCAGTGCCTTTCTAGTAGACATTGAGAAGATGATTTAACTGTATTCCAATGAATATTTTGTGACTAGGAAATGTTCTTGTATCCATCCCCTGACTTGTGCTTCCTTCATGGTTTACATTATGCCATGATTCTAACTCACAGAAGTTGGACTTTAGAGATACATGTGTATCTTTACTATAATCACTTTAAATTCCTTGACTACACACAGGGGAACTCCATATATTCATCTGACCATGGCAAATAATAATTTGGCGGAAGTGGTGATTTTGGGGCTTCATTGTAATGGAAATCACTTTGCAGAGATGTTTTTGCTTTTACATTACAGGGCACATTTCTGTTGGTCAATGTTAATAAAATAAAATAAATCCATTGTGATTCGATGTTCTATTACTATAGGTTGTGAATTTTTCCAAGGGGCTGAGAACATTTTATGTGCACTGTATTGCAACATTTGTAATCAGATTTCACCGTTGGTTTTGTGGTGGTGGACTTTGGACATTGCTTCATGTTTATCAAAAAGTTTTACAGTGCCCTTAAACAAATGCTTGATCCGCTGTAAACAATATATTGACTCACATAATTTCTAACTTGTCACAAGATGATGTTTGTGTTGAAACCTCAATGTTCTGAAATTTCCTTGGGTGAATACATTTCATAAATTTTATACATTCACATCTTGTAGATACATCTGGTAAAGACAAAAGAGTAAATATATTAAATTGAATAAATATTTTAGGTAAAAATCAGTAATACTTTTTGTTTTACAGAATCTTTTTTTCTACAAAAAGTTTATTAAAGATCAGGGAATAATAAAATTCCTGTGCACTAGTAATTAATCTAGTCAACTCCTGCAATGTGGCTTGCAGGGTTTATATCTGTAAATTTATTTTTCTGTGTTTTTATATATTTTTTTCTTTCAATAGTGAAACAAAAACGTAACCTGGGTACTTTAAATGATATCATATGCACTTGCAAGAAAATACAGTTCAGTGGCCCCTATGTGTCTAGCAGGGGTTGTATGGACAGCTTCACAGTCCATTAAGGTTAAGGGTTTTTTCTTTGGATGCTACCAGCCAATGCTTTGCAAAACTCACAGCCTCCAAATGTTTCTCGTAGCCAGCAAACAGTCTTTCTGTTCTTTGACTTCTAAGACTTTGCCCACTACCCTTAAATGTGAAATCAACTTTTTTGGTTTTGTGATTTGAAGTGATGACATGTTAACACTCTACTCTTATTCTTGTTTTACGTTTTTTCCACTTATCCTAAAAGCAAAAACATTCTTAGATTATCTTTTCATGCGTATTCTATGTGCAGTCTATGTGCAGTCTGTGAAGGGGAGATGGTTATAATAGTCTGTTTTAACTGTAGTAGCTCATGGAGAAGGCTTTCCAAATGCTTCTACTTGCCACATTAAGTTTTTTTTTTTTTTGTAAATTTGTACTGCAAAAATTACTTTCCACTGGAAAAAAAAAATCAGCAAAAATACAAATTTACTAGGGGTGCTCATACATTTGTCTATTTTGTATAATGACAGGGCACACAAGCCTTTTTCTGTATGTGCAGTTTAAATGCGTGTATGATTTGAAGCCTGCAAGGTTATTGACAAATGGCTTGTTTACAAAGAATTTCAAAGGTAACATAAAACAGATGTATGATTGCATGCATGGTTTCCTAGTACAACCGTTTCAGAGTCCGCAGACCATCTGAGAGCCCACACACAGCCTGCGCAGAGCCTGCAGTCCATCTGGGAGCCAGCGCAGTGCCCACAGCTCACCTCGTCCATCTGGGAGCCTGCATAGCCCCCCTGAGAGCCTGTGCAGCCCAGGTTTTTTTTCTTAGATGTGCTAGTGGATAGATAAGGGGCAGTTTGTTTTAGTGAATAGATAGTGCAGTTAGTATTAGTAAAAAGGGAGTGCGGTTAGTGAAAGGTGAGTGCAGGCAGTGTTAGTGTAGGGTCCTACTCAACATATTTTTGGGCCAAAATATATTTTGTTACTGTTAAATATTGAATGCACTGATGACTTGGAACACACTTTTCAATTTGATATATTCAGTTGTAAGAGTGTTCAAATAAAAGTGGGAGCACTGAAGGACCTGGTTGAACAGCCCCTGGACGGACTTGGTGGGAGGGTTAGTGGGTGGACTCAGTGCAACAGCCAGTGGACAGGCCTATGGTGTGTTGGTGGGGCTGGGGGCCCATGACTAAATCTGAGGCCCCCCTGTCTCAGC
>NW_017306993.1:268835-293151 GCF_000935625.1 Nanorana parkeri
CAGTACAGTTCAGTGGACTGAATAGACATGTGCAGCCAGTGTAAGTAGTGTGTACTGTGTGTGTTGTATGTGTGCTGTGCATGTATTATGTGTTGTGTGTGTGCTGTGTGGATACAATTAAGCCTGTGACACACTACACGAGGAGCCGTGCACAGCAAAGGAAATCGGTGGTGGGCAGAGCTTCACATGCAGTGTGTCTAGCAATATCCTCTCCCGCGCCCAGCTAGGAGAGAGCTGAGCGTGGTGAGATGAAACATTTTATCTCTAGCCAACCTGCTCGTACGTATGAATCCGCACCTCAGGATGCGGATTCAAGTGTGCAGCCTATCTTATTCCCCCAGGCAAAAGCGTCTGTTGAGGAGGCCAGGAGAAAAGTCTGCTTCAAACACTGTTGGTTATATTATGACTTGTGTCCATGAGATTCAGTGAGAAAAAATCTTCTGTCTTGCTTTCTCAACATGTTCTCAGTGCCATTCAAACCCAAATCACAACAGCTGAGGATGTTAGGATGCAGCTGTTTTGATTTGGGTTTGAATGGTGCTGGGTGTCTATGGCCCTATATTGCAGTGAGTAGTGTTTGTATGGGAGGGATTATATGAGACCCAGTAACGTAGTCTAGATTGAGGATGAGCACTCAATTTGTGACCTGCTTCTATTAAATGGTAGTATGTTGTATCAAATTCCAGGCACTTTGCAATGATTTCCCCAGTGGGATTTTGAGGCCATCAGCACTTGGGAGAACAAATTAGTGGAGTAGGATCGTGATTCTGCTTAAAGCTTCTTAAAACCTATTATTGCAATATGTTGCTTAGGTCATTCTTTTCTTGTCCCTCCCAGTCCGCACCAGTGATCCGTTTTGGTGTGTGTGAAAGCCACAATTTTAAGGCAGATATATTAGCAGTTATAGATAAAAGCTATATCCTATACTTGAAATTATGTGTAAATAATGTTCATGGAATATTTTTATGTATATTAATGATTATGGTCTATTTTAGAACAATATAGCCTACTCCTGAGGAAGCAGGTCACTGTAAAACGCGTTGAGACAATAAGACACTATCTTCTTAATCTCAGTAACAAGTCATAATATAACCAACAGTGTTTGAAGCCCTTGAATATTATATAAGGACAATTAATAATAATACTATAAGAGACTGTGAGGAGATTAGGTTATTGAGTGTATATGTATACATTTTAAATGTTTTGTTTTACTGTATGGTTATAACGATGTCATGATTTTACTTTTTTGATTTTATTTTTTGTATTGTGTAAGTTTGATTCCTGCGGTACATTAAATGTCTGTTTTAAACTTCTTCTTTGATTAATCTTCAAATCCCTAATACCTCCTCAACTCCAAGACCTCTCATGACTTTAGATACACCCAAAAAGCCTTTGACTCCATTGAATGACCCTGCCTTATTGATATACTCAAACATTTTGGTCTCACTTTCATCACTTGGATGCAAATTCTTTATACCCAACCCTTAGCCTGTTTTAGGGTAAACAATAAGCTATCAGATCATCCTCTTATACAGTGGTGAACAACACAGGGCGGTCCTCACTCCCCACTCCTTTTTGCCAATGCCATAGAACCATTAGCCAAGATCATAAGATGAACTCCACTGATTGAGGGCGTTAAAGTTGTACCAACTTTAACACCCTCAATCAGTGGAGTTTGTCTTATAATCTTGGCTAATGTACCATTAGAAGAAAGAGTTTCTTAATTTGCAATTGCAATTGATATGGTAATATATCTCACTGACCCACAGACTCCGTAAATAAGATCCAGACAGTGATTTAGAACTTTAAAGTTTACTCCTACTTTAAGGTCAACTGGGGAAAATTAATT
The DNA here is from genome assembly GCF_000935625.1 of Nanorana parkeri. Taxonomy (NCBI): domain Eukaryota; kingdom Metazoa; phylum Chordata; class Amphibia; order Anura; family Dicroglossidae; genus Nanorana; species Nanorana parkeri. The sequence goes on from NW_017306993.1 coordinate 270,685, forward strand.
GTCTTCTCCTTGGAGAATTTGACTGACTTGGGGTTGCTTGGCAGTTGGCCACTAAAATTGGCTGAAATTTTTAGATATTTAGGAATAGGGGCAATTGTATTTCTATCAAAATATGCGGACAAAAACCTACTTCCGTTCAAAACCTTTAAACATAACATAGCTGTCTGGTTAGGACTTCACCTTACTCTCCCCGGATTCATTTATTTAAAATTATATTCCTTCCAAGACTTTTGTATATAATTTCCAATTCTTCGCCTATATTCACACGTGTATTTTTCAGGAACCTTGATATCTTAATACTTTTGGCACCCTAAGTCCCCCAGGTTCTATCTCTCCATTTGCAGCTCCCCTCTACCCAAGGGGGCCTGGAATTACTAGACCTACAGAGCTACCACTATGACTCCCAGTTGGTAAACCTACATTAGTGGTTATTTCCACAGCTAAATAATGCAGCATCAGCTATGGAGGCAACGGTAGTCTCTTCCTATGAGGTCCTTTACAACTTAAAAACTAGTCAAACTCCACATAATACTAAACATATTTTAATTCCAATAATATCATTGAAAATTTCTACACCAATTCCTTCAAATGTTCCAAGGTATAGTCCAAATCACCTCTGCTAATAATCATCGTTGATATATACCAGAACTAGTTCATTTTATACCCGTTCCTAGTGGCCCCCATTGGGCCCAAGTGGGAATGAAATATCTTCATCAATTGTACTCTCCAGGGTCATTTAGGTAATTTTCTTTATGAAAACAGGGACTGGGAATATCTGATGCGTGATATTTTTTAGATTTCCAATTCAAGCATTCAGCCGAAGCTCAATTACGGTTACAGAATTTTATGCTTCAACCCTCTTTGTTCAAGCGTGTCGACCTGTGCACACATAACTAATTTCCAGATTACACACTACCCTTAGGTAGTGCATAATCTGAGGAATAATCTGAGGGCTTCAGAGGAAGCCCTCTAGTACTGTATACCCTGCATTTGAGGAACAATGGAGTAGAGATACCCCTGATATAATGTAACACCACTAGCAAGAATTCTCCCATTCCTTTTTTAACGCCATCATACCCACTAGATAAAAACTCGTTCAACTGTGATATTTTCACAGAGCATATCATACCTTTGCTAGACTGTTTTAAAATGTGTAAACGAGACACCCCTACCTGTCATAAATGCCAGTTACTAGTACGAGACATCCTGCATATGGTATGGACTTTTAACAAAATTAGACCATTCTGGTCCAGGTTACTGACTTAATCTCTCAGAATTTTAATGTCCCCAATATTTGCAATCCAATATGGTGTTTAGTCCATAACTTTGTGGTCCCTAATCTTAGTGTATCCAAGAAAGCCTATTTTTCTATGTAAGGAAAACCATATCATTGAAATAGACCTCTACTAGATAATTAGGCCTCAGCCTATGGAAATGACTGGTTAACAAAGTATTGCCCCTCTATAGAACAACCTACGAAGCCCGAGGATTCCCCACTAAATTTGATAAAATAAGAAGACTAGGCTTCCTGCCCTAGCTTCTGTCAACCTCCAACTTCAGTCTGGTAATCTCATTCACTTTGGCTTTTCCAAATATGCTCACAGGATATCTGCTCTGCCGGGATCATACATATTAAAGATACCAAAGGAAAGGTTTCTGTGAATCTTCTTGATTAAATACGTATTCACGGCTAGGCAGTTTCTGGTACTTGCACAGAATTACTTTCTTTGTTCTGCATTTTCTGTTTGTATGTACAGTTTGTTCAATAAACCAACAAACACAAAAAGATTGAATTCTTGACTCCATTATTATATGATTGTTTTCAACTTTATCTTATTGTATACTCGGTAATGAATGATATGCAAATGTGTATTGCTATATGCTCAATAAACACTGTTATTAAAAAAGAAAAAAGTAAACCGTTAATTTCCTAATGAACACCAGAAGGGAGCACAGAGGTGTTTGGTGCCGTTTTATAATTGAGAGTAATTTTTAAAAGGCTTTATTTCTCCCCATTAAATGTGATTAGTTGTTGCTGACCTTGTTCTCAATATAATCTTTTACCTTTGGGAAGTTAGGTAGACAACAGATAATATCTGGATGGAGTTTTCAATTGGCAATCCTAAATTCATGGTGACGGTGGACGTTCTAATATATAAAAAGTCTCTTAAAGTTACTCCAACAGGCCTTGTAAGTCACCTTTAAGTCTGTGATGGTGTGGCGCTAACCAAGTGTACTGCAAAGCTATACCTATCCACAATCGTCAGATAATGACTCGGCTTCAGGCAACTGGTTACTCATTCTCCTGCAGTAGATTGGTTGTTTAAAGAGTAAGTTCAGTTTTGGTTAGACATTTTTCCCTCTGGGTGATCAATGTACATTGTAAGGATTTTAACAAACTTTGTTGCATATTCCTACCTGTTTTTGTTCTGAATAAATAGCAGTTTGTTTCACTATGTCCTTTCCAGACTGATTCCTGAATAGGAGGGTCTGAGTTCGTTCTAATCAGCTGATGGACTTTCTATTAGCAAAGGTGCAGTGTCAGCATCCCTTTTAGTAGTAATTAACCCTTATGGAGTATATCACCATTGATACCAAAAATGAAATTCCTATTGCAAGGGATACCTAAAATTTGACTTGTGTCTTAGTGCAGACGTCTATCAAAATTAGTCAACAAATCACAAAAGCAGGTAGAGCTGCAGCTAACGATTATTTTCAAAATCGATTAGTTAGCCGATTATTAGGTTCGATTAATCGGTTAATCGGATAAACAATAAAATAAAAGTTAAAAAAAAGGCTCCAGTGATGGGACTACTAGTTTGTATTGAGGTTATAGTCCATCACAGAAGCAAGCTTGGAGCGGTGGAAGTAAAAAAGAAAAAAGATAGTGTGGTGTGCAATATAGTGAAATGGAAAGTGTAAAATTATACAGCAATGAATGCAGAATGGCACCGGCTATAGAGGACTACAAAACCCAGCAATAGTACATTATACAGCACAATGCAGAATACCACTGTATAATGTATTATTGCTGGGATTTGTTGTACTCTTCTATAGGTGGTGGTATTCCGCCAGCTATTCCACAATGCAGAATATCACCAGCTATAGAAGAGTACAACAAATCCCAGCAATAATACATTATACAGTGGTGCAATGCTGAATATCACCAGCTATAGAGGACTACAAAACCCAGCAATAGTATAGTTGTTGCAGCCCTAAAAGCAGGAAATTACATGGGGGCGTTCTATACACCAACTATGTACAGAACGCCCCCCAGCTCACCATATTGCATTTAATTTCTTGACAGTTTTAGAAAATTACATTGGCTTTGATTTAAAATAGGTAATGTTTAATAATATTAACGTAGTATTAAGCTCTCAGCCTTTAGCATGGCCTGAACATGGCGCGGGACATTTGCAACTAGGCTGACCTCCACTGCACGCTTCCCAGCAAAATATAATCTCCAGGTTACACTACAACTTTTCTTCACTTAGCAGAGATGGGGAATCGGTCGGAGGCTAAGAAACCGCCTACTCCCGCCTCAATTGATAGATTCATTGGGGCGGACTCCGAGACACATGATGAGCCACAGGCCAGGGCATTGTGGTGAGGACCGGGCCTCTTTCTCTGGCAGCTGTCTGCCTCACAGCTCTCCGGCTTCTTCCCATAGCTCGGATGCGTCGGCTCGGCGGCCTGAGGATGGTGGTGCAGATGGGTCCGGAGCTCTGATGTCGGGCTTACCTACTAAGTCGGATTTGGCCGGGATGTTTAACTCCTTGGAATGCACCTTAAAGGGTTTAATAACCCTCACTTTTTTTGCATACATCTACTGATCTTACCGAGGAAGAATTTAAGATGGCTTTGGCCCATATGGCCACCAGTAAATCGCCTGGGCCTAACTGTTTATCTCTTATTTATTATAGAACTTTTAGTGACGTTTTGATACCCCGCTTGACGGCTTGTGATAATGCCATTGGTACTGGGGCTGATTTTTGCAGGGACACCACAAATGCTTATATTACTGTCCTCTTTAAGCCTGGTAAGGATCCAACCACTTGTGCCAGCTATAGGCCAATTTATCCTTGTTTTCGATTGTAAGCTTTATGCGAAGGTCCTGGCCAATAGGTTGCTACCTCTAATCTTGAGTTGGATACATTTTGATCAGACGGGTTTTATTCCAGGCAGAGAGGCGAGGGATAATTCTCTGAGGACTATCTCCCTCATGTCCTATGTGAGACACTACTCCCAGCCCACCCTTCTCTTGTCTACCGATGCTGAAAAAGCTTTTAATAGGGTGGATTGCGAGTACCTCTTCTCTGCTTTGCATCATATGGGCCTTGGCCCTACTATACATCGCCACATTACGGCTCTGTATGACAATCCCACCGCTCAGGTACGCACCAACCGAGTTTTGAGCGAGTAGTTTACACTACATAATGGGACCAGGCAGGGGTGTCCACTCTCCCCTTTGCCATCTCCCTAGAACCTAGAACCCCTTTTAGCAACCATTCATGCTGAGCCATCTATACATGGTATCGGAAATTGGCACCCAGCACCATAAGATGTCCTATTTTATGTACAGCAGCCTTGTGTATCTCTCCCGAATCTATTGCGGGCCCTCTCCTCATTTTGGGTTGTTGTCTAATTTCAAAATTAAACTATCGCATTGTGAAATTTTGAACCTCAATCTACCTTCAAGAGAGGCGCACACATTGATACCAAGTTTCCCATTTGTGTGCAAGCAGCATGTCCAAGTGCTCTTTCTACAGGAAATTCATTTTCAACAGCCCCCTCCCTCCCTATGTATTAAATACTACTCATTGGTTTACAAGTAACTGCCCGCACAATAAATCTAGAGGAGTAGCAATAGGAATTTATACCACCGTAACTTTTGAAAGGATACAAGAGATAATAGATGAAGAAGGCAGGTATATGTTTCTGAAGTGTAGATTGAACAATAAATTATTTACATAAATAAATTAAAGAAAATATTACACTATGTGCAATTGGTAGATATTTGGCGGTTTTTAAACCCTATACCCGACTCTATACTAGTCACTCCTTGACATAATCTATAGTAGAATTGACTTCTTTTTTTTGGGGTTTCGCATTGTATGTTGAATTGGTCCCCCTGAACACAGATCGAGTCGCAGATTTGGACAGATTATTCCCCGGTGTACTTTTCGATACGACTCCCGGGAATGGCCAAACCTGCATCCTCTTGGAGATTGAATGAGTGCTTATTACAGTATCCCATAGTGAGGGCTGAGTGGTAGGTACTATAAAATATGTTTATAGCTGATCATATAAATGATGATACATTTTTACCGATAAAATAGGTAAATGTAATAGATCAGTAGTGGATCACTAGCACAATCTATTAAAGACAAACGGAAGAGGACCTATATCCTAAAAATGATTTGTCCAACCCGAGGTCTAGTGTTTACATCTGAGCTTGTCTCGAAATCTTTCCATCAATACCGTATTATTCGGAGCTAAATAATATAGGGAACAGGCTAACAGATTGGGGTAACAGGACAGGAAAAATACATCTCCAAATATAAACAGGACGGTCCTGCCCATTTTAGAGTCAAATGTGGTGGATTCCTTTTGCTTCCCGTTTACGTCGGAAGAAATAAGAACACAATAGCGTCCCTGCCCTTTGGAAAAAGCCCTGGCCCAGATGGTTATAAAGAGTTTCCTGCACTATTGAAGGAATTGGAACAATTTGGGCATTTGAGTAACTTTAGATTAATGCTTCAAAATTAGAGTGTTTGGATGTTTCATTTCCAAGTAAAGAGCGGGCATTTAAGAGATCGAATAAATGGGCTATTCAATCTCTTAAATATTTGGGGAGCCAGATACCACTGTGGGCTACATATATGTATGAACTTAATTATTTGCCCCTGTTAGATTCCATATTGACACTATGGGCCTCGGAAAGTCACTCGTGGATGGGTTGAATAGCTTTATTAAAAATGGATATCTTACCATGCTTTCTTTATTTATTGCAAACTATACCAATCAAATTGCCAGGGACGTTCTTTCAATCATTGAGATTAATCTTTATTAATTATTAATTAATTATTAATCTTTATTAAATATGTGTGGGGACGTTCCCCTCCCCGCCTGCGGTGTGACATTTTATACGTCTCCACCATGTGCTTAGGGGGACCGTGCTAAGACTCTTGGAGGTCCTTCTAGATTCCAATCACCTAATATATATGGATCGCTGGAGATACTCCCAGCTACAGCACTTTCTTGTTTCACTTCCATGGCCTTTACGCACTTTAACAGTCCCTTGGAAACTATGTTCCTCTCACACAGTGGGCCTACCAAGTGTATTTCCCGCTTTTATAAAATTCTGCTGGAATTAGAGGGATCGGTGTTTCCCAATTTTTTATCTAAGTGGGAAAATGATTTGGGCAGTTCACTTTCCGATGAACAAAAATCCAAGGTATTGGCTCTGTCACATATCTCCTCGATGGCATGCACAATAGAAGAGATGAATTGTAAATTGGTAACCTGTTGGTATCTCTCTCTGTCCGGAATGCATGCTATGTGTGGCGATCTTTCTCCTTTGCTGGAGTGGTTGTGGACTAGTAGTTACGCTAGCGCACGTATCGTGGACTTGCCCCGCTATACAGTGATATTGAAAACCTGATGAAGTGTACCCTGCGTGGCCCCTAAACGTTGTTTTGTGACAGCCTGCATCAATAAAGAAGATGGATTATTGACACAAGACATAGGTGTGCTGGTGACATTTATCATATAGGTGAAAACTTATGTTGCACAAATTATGGGCTCTCCTATAGGCGATGACTCGTGGTGTTTGTTATTCCACTGCACTGCCGAATCCACAGCCAGATACAAACGTTCACGGACTCCTCACCTACTTAATGCTGTGAAAGCTTTGATACCACTGTTTTAGAAGAAGGTTTCTATCCCCACCTTATACATGTGGTTTGAAAAAATTGGTAACATCTGTAATATGGAGGAGATGGTTTTCTAATCTAAAGGCCAATATGGAGGATTTTTATATTGTATGTGCATGCTGAGTGGAATTTAAGACAAGTGCCAACTATATCTCGGTGATGGCCTCTGCCCGTCAACAATGATTCTATGCTGTTGTACTACATAGATCATGCACTGATCCTACTTTCTCTTTTTTCCTGTCTTTTGTATATCATAATCTATATCATCTTCTTTCTGCTCTTTTCATTCTCTTCTCTCCTTTTTTAGTATTTTTTGTTAGTTCTTCTCGGTCTTTAGAAGCAGGTGCAATGAGTTCCATGAGCCTTTTATCTGCTAAATACGTGCTGTTTGACAGATATTATTTACAAAGGTTTGCCGTATATCTACATAAGCCTTTGACTTCCATGGGAGCCTTTACACAGGTCATGAGGGCCCTCTGATGTGCCTGAGAACCCCCCGGAGCCCTCACTGACACCCCTGGATCCCGCACCGACCGACTGAGAGCCCGCACTGGTCCTCATAGAGCCACACTGGTCACCTAAGAACCTCAACAGCCTCCTCAGAGCCTGCACAACTGTCCTAAACCCCACACAGCTCTCCTGAGACCCTGGACAGAGTATGTTGCTTCATATTATTCTGCATTGCTGTATAAAGTATTGCTGGGATTTGTAGTCTTCCCTAGCTGATGGTATTATTCTGCAGTGCTTTACAATATATTACCCGATGTGACCCCGACTTTTATATTTTACCAAAAAATTGGGTGATAATAAATGTTTCCTAACATAATGTAAAAAAAACCTTTTGTTCTGGGACGGGAGGGGGCGTGGCGGTGCGGCACCACAGCCACGCCCCCATGTTTTTCAAACTATGATCTGGCCCCCAGCAATGTCTGAGGGGCAGTGAACTGGCCCCATGTTTAAAAAGTTTTGAGGACCCCTGGTCTAGGGTATGGTCTTCAGCTGCCCACCCATTGGCATTAACCACCCTTCTTCTAGTGCCCACAAACTGATGTTTACTCCAGTAGTATAATGCAGAATAACGTTTTATTGAACATCTTCACTGGGGAGAGAGAATATAGGGGTTGTAAGCTTCCAGAGGTAACTGACAAGAGCTCCAGACTCACCAGACCTGGTTGGCATATCAGTGTAGATCCACTTGGGAGGCAGCGGATGGCAACTTAAGTAGCAGATAAGCAGGATGAATACAGATCCTCAAACAGGAAAGACACCGGCCATGCTCCTGAAGTCCTCAGATTTCAGGATACTGTCAGGGTCTGGGGACCGAGGCACAAGGGTATGTGAGCCCCGGGGTTTGAAGAGTTGGTAGGAGTCACAGACGGAAGGGATATCTGGGATGTTGGTCACAGAGAGAGAGAGAAACTAATGGTCTGTGCGTTCTCAGGACGCACTAGAGGCGCAGAATCTAAGAAGGGCCAGGTATTTGACAGAGCCTCTAGTGGTGAGGATGATTGGCTGCTGGACACCTTCCAGGTTGCGGCCCTCTAGCACACCCACACAGACACAAGGACTAGTCGAAGCACCGGGGAACTGGATACAAACAGGTAGGGAAGAAACTGTAACCAAGAGGAGGAAGATAGGAACAGTGGCACACAATGAGAGAAAGAGAAAGTCACAAGCAAAAGGTGCAAAACGCACAGCAGAGTATATTGAAGAGGGTAGCTAAACAAGGACACTCGGGAAGGGTAAGTAGCTTAGAGGCACACCTAGGAGCAGGAAGGTGTAACATACAAAAGCGGGAGATGTGCGTTGCACATGCATACAAAGAAGCAGGATAACCGAGAGAAAAGTACATAAAGAAGCACAAAGGGATGTATGCACACAGGGGGTGTGCAGACAAGGACGGATCCAACACAGCCACAAGGTAAGGGAGGAACACAGAAGTAAAGGGGTGACAGCAAAGCAAAGGAAGATACACTGGAAGGTAAGTGATGGAATTTAAGTACAAGAAAGCAAGTAAATAGGAGGAAGCAAACAGACAAAGGCTGGAGTGGGAAAACACAGTAGAAGTGAGGCAATGAAGGCAATATAGAGAGACTCACAGCACACAGGTGAAAGCAATTAAGGTCTGCAGCAATATACTAAAGGTAACCACTGAAATACTATAGTAGGGGCGCAAGGAGCAAAGCAGGGGATAACGCCAAACAGGTATACCAGCTGGTACAGGGAAGCCAAAAGCACAAGGATCCAATAGCAAGCGCAGGAAATAAGATCCCAGGGGTAGTTAGAGCCACAAGGGGTGCAGAACAAGGCATAAGACTTGTTGCTCGCACGAAGAGCAACAAGTGAGGAAGTCCTAAATAGGGGAGGAGGAAAGCAGATTGGCTTCAGCCTTGACAAACACCATAGGCTGACAGCCCAGAACCAGGGAGCAAAGCAAAAATCCGGCACGGATTTCCGGATATTGTGACAGATACTTTAAGAGCCATCATTGGTCCTGGGTCTCCTACTCTAACAGCAACACAGACCTCCTCCATGTTGGAGGCCTCAGGGAAACATTTCCCTCACACCAGCCTATGCCCACCCCGAGGCCTTAGGCCTAGCCTGGGGGGCAGGCTGAACAGCACCCAGCCCTATTCCATGGCTGGTCCCGGCTAGTCTGAGCACTTGGGAAATCCCTCCAGTACATGTACCCCATTCCAGCATGCAACACTGGTTGAGAGAAACCCAGTGATTGGCTGCTGTACTGTACATACACTCACAGTGCCTCTCACTGTCTATCCCACAAAATAGCATAGTCAAACTCTGCCCAGGGGGGTACAGGCAATGCCAGACACCTGGAATTAACCAGATAACTGCCACTAAAATTCCAGCCAGGCTGACTCCATCCCTGGCTATCACTAAATGTCTAGTAGCCACATCACAGAAGGTGATGGGGGCTACAATATTATGAAAACAAAGACAATGTAGAATAAAAAGACAAAAACAATATAATATTCAACTTTTGGAGATGACGAATGAATAAATATCAAATATGTAAAAGCTTCAAAATTGCATGCGCCTACAAAAAGTACAATACCCAAAAATGTCAATAGGTGATGCTTTATAGCTCATCAGTTTAGAAGTACCTGTAAATGGTGGCTCCAGGATAATTACTCTCACTCTGGCATGGGGGTTGATACTCATTGTGTTGTGCAATCTGAGTGTACATACATGTGCCTTAAGGTGGCCATACACTTTACAACCATCGCAAGACCTTAGTCTTGCGATGGTTGTAAAGTAATTAGATCGTACTTGCGATCATCGCAAGCCCGCCCCCCTAAGGGGCGGGCTTGTGATGACCGCAATGCTGAACGGGCAGTGTGCGTGTGCGCACACCGGCCCGTTCCGCATTTGTCTCCCGAGCATCATATAACGGCGTGCAGCGGCGACAAACCTCAGTACCCCAAAAAGTCCATAGACGAAGCTTTAAAAGCCCCCACAGGTCATCAATTTAGAGATACCCAAAAGAACTGACCTGAGAATGATTGCTCTCAGTTCGGCGTGCGCGGCGATACCCAATATGTGTAGTGCGTTCGTCGTTTTCATACGTAGGCGCACCCGATGCGTGTTTACGTGGCGATGCGCGTGCTCGCAGGGGTGGGGGACTTTAAAAACATTTTTTAAAATTATTTTTAGATTTATTTTATGTAATGTTAATTAAAATTCTTTTTAAAACTTTGCTTTAATTGCTGATAGCAGATGGTGGTGACAGGTACTCTTTAAGGTGATGCTGGGGGTCCAAAAGCCCCCCAGTGTCATCTTTACACTCCAAATAAGCTATTGAAGCTTCAGGAGCCCAGCACTGACAACTATGGGACCGGAAGTGATGCAATCTGCATCAGAATGGGGAGGGGATCGACAAACGGAGGTTCGTCCATCTCCTCCCCGCCGACACCAGAGAAGCCGGTCCCGGGCCCGTAGGAGGGGCAACGGAGCTCGGGAAGCACAGCGGGGGTGTCGGGCGGGGGGACCCCTTCACCGGGCCGTAAAAGCGATCTGGCGACATCTGAGTCACCAGAATCGCTTCTATTGTAAAGCCGACAGTCGGCTTTACAAGTTTAAACAGAGTCCTGGCTGCAAAAGCCGCTGGAAGTCTGTTTAAACAGCCCCGATGCTAGTGACGTACACTGTACGTCGTTAGTTATGAAGGGGTTAAAGGATGCCTCTTAATCCGATCATCTACTTCTTTCCAGTAAATTTTAGCTGTCCCTCCAGCTCTGGTGCGGGTCTCCTCTGTCCTCCTCTTCTCTGATGTCAAACGGAGTCTGTGCGGGTGCACGCTGCTCCATAGACTTACCTTGTGTCTCTCCTCGTCTCACGGCCTAACATCTGAACTGCGCATGCACCCGCCCCAAGATCCTTTGCGGCCGCCGGAGAAATTTTCAGATGTTCGGACGGGAGCGTGCGGCGAAGATACAGGTAAGTATTAACCCTTTTGAAAAAGTTGTTTATTTTGTAATCGTTTTGCATATATCTAATGCTTGCTAGCAGTAGATATACGCAAAAACAAATGAGGGATTAATAACCCTTTTAATCTTTAGTGCATCACACCTAATATTGTAACATTGACCCAGGAGGTTCAAATAAGCAATTGGAGTGACTAAGAAAGAATATTTGTAAACATGATTTCACATATGTATGTAAATGAGTGTGCAGCACTCAGGGTCATCAATAAGTGAACCAAAAAACTATCAAATACGTGTTATTAACACACAATAAAAGTGCTTAATATATGACGTTTGTGCAGCTTGTGAAGGTTATGCTGGTGAGTGAAAAGTAGCAGTAATAAGTGAACAACGTGATAAGCACATGCAACAACCTTGCAATCCTAGTATATTTTACATTCTTCCCACTATTCCTCTTTAAAACAATTATTATTTCTCAACTGCACACCTTTTGGTTCTGATATATATTTTAATCTTTACATAATTTATAATTACAAGAGTACAGCATTTTATAGTATCTTATTCTTTACTAGTAATCTAAAATATAATAAACATGTGCATACTTAAATACCTAGACATGCTAAAGTATAGTTGTCAGCTACTTTTATGTTCATAAATTGTGTCAATTACATACATGGTTGGTTTGTCTTACATTCAGGCATCAATCCAAAGACAGCAGGCAGCAAAGAGATCAGTATAAGCAACCGCAGCTCCATTGCGATCCTTTGGCTTATAAGACAAATGAAAGTAGTGTGAAGGTGCACAGTTTATTATGCTCATTTACTTTACTTCCTGTTCTACATAGATATAGCTTGGGGGATGGGAAGATGCTGGCAGGTATTTTTATTCTTAAAGGTGACAAAAAGGTACAAAAACTAATTGCATTGGCAGTTTAGTAATATAGTGACATTTCCACCTTTGTGTTTTAATTGTTTCTTGGAGCATGTTTGTTCTTTTACCACAACAGATGCTTTTTTTTAAATCTTGATAATATAACAATATGCATAGGTACATATTTGTATCACCCCATTGTGCCCATTTTTCCTGTTTTAAAATTAAGTTTTATATGCCCCTGTTATGTAAATACTAGAGGTGCACCGAAATAGAAATTTAAAAACCGAAAAGAAAACCGAAATAGAAAAAATTGTCAGGCCGAAACCGATACCGAAAATGTTTTTATTTTAATTAAATATTTAATTTTGATTTATTTTTTATAAACTTTTAATTTTTTAATATTTATTTTTATTCATTTTGTATTAAATATTTTTATTTTTTACTTTACTTTTAGGGGCTTTGGGGAAATATTAGGGGTCTAAACAGACCCCTTATATTTCCCTTTTAAAATAGAAAAAGAGATTGAGAACACAGAGTCCTCAATCTCTTTACTGTCGTGGTAAACAACCCGCTTCCCTATTTATAATGGTCTGGCCCTCTAGCAACTTCAGCGCAAAATTATAGCTAATTTGCCTACAAACGTCAGGTGGCCATAATAATCTGGCCACTCAGTGTATTAACCATACCATATCCTCAATTATGTACAATACACTCAGCGATCACTGAGTGTTTGTAGCCTGCTCTCCTTTCTGACACACACTGTCACAGGAGGCTGAGTGAGCAGTGTGAGAGGAGAGCCCAGCCTCCCGTGACAGCGCTGTCTCCGTCCCCCACACCGCTCTGCCGCGCTGTGATAGGCGGCCCAGCAGTGTGGGAGGCGAGACACCGGCCGCTTACAGCGCTCTTGTCCCGCAGCGCTCAGCCGGCTGTCACTTTCTCTCCTCCCCACTGGGACACGGAGCAGCACCCAGCGGGGAGGAAAGAAATCACGGATGCGCCGATGTATCGGCAGGAAAAGTGCATTGGCATTTATTGGCATTTAGCCAAAAGTGCAATTTTCGGCCGATATGTTTCAGCGGCCGATATATCGGTGCATCCCTAGTAAATACATATTATGGTGAGATATGCTAGCACTTTGTAAGAGAGGCAAACAGAAATTATGAACATAAATAAAACCATTTGTTTATTTGTAATACCAATTTGACCTTGATTGTATTAGTTTGCTTGAAGTGTATGTATAGCCAAAACGTTTTTTGTTTTTTTTTAGTTTTGAATAGACTAATGAAGGGTTACAAGAAAGGTAGATTTGTTTGACAGCTTCCACCTTTCCCAAATCCATGTTGACCTGGATATGTGGTCTTTTACCAATCCCACAAACATTTTATCTACAATAGCTGTTAACTTGGCAGTTTGTAGTTACTGGATAAAGAAACTGATTCCTTTAAAAATAGGCACTACCTTTGTGCCAATCTATTGACATCAAGCCAGTTCTCTAGTCTCTTAAAATTGATAACAGTGGCTTAGAAATATCCAAGGAATTAACCAGCTAGGAATTTAATTTAGAGGTTTACATGCTCAGATCTTTTTTTACTAATATATTAAAAGAATATGCGGAGGGCCAGTGGCGTAACAACCGGGGGGGCAGCCGTTACGCCTGCCACGGGCGCAGAGCTGGGGGGAGGTGCTGGCTGCCGGGCAGTGACAAGTGAGGCGGCGAATTAAAGATTTACCTGTGGCTGCCCTGACAGGCAATCATTGGGCTGCCCTGGAGGCCTCAGGCATGAGGACCCAGCGTGCAGCAGCTTCACATTGCAGAGAGAGAGAGACCACGGCTCCGTGATAAGGTGAGTGATTTATGTGTGGTTTTTTTTCTCGGTCTCCCCCGTGCTGCTTCCTCCGGCCGTGTAAACTGACACCAGCCATGAGGACAGTGTCAGAGGCTGAGGAGACTATCTGCCATTCCAGAACACAGAATAGCTGAATTTAAAAGTTTCAACTATTCTGTGTTCTATTACAAAAACACCATTTGGTTAATCTGGATTCAGCAGGATGCCCTCATTGTCCCTGTACAGTCCCACATATCTCAGTTCCCTGAGTGATATTTGGGGGGGCGTACAGGGACAATGAGGGCATGCTGCAACTTGTAGTTCCCTGGGTAATATTTTAGGAGGTATTCAGGGACAATGAGGGTATGCTAGGACTTGTAGTTCAATTACGACGAGTCCCAGCATGCTCTCATTGTACCTGTACACCCGCACATATCACCGGGGGGGGGGGGCGCACAATTTTGTTCTGCCCCGGGCGCCCGTTACTCTGGTTACGGCTAATGGCTTTTTTAAAACTGGAGGAAAGCACACTTTTTTTTTCTGTTTTTAAACATTTTGTCCAAGTACATAATTTGTTTACACTACATCAATTTGAAACATTCCCAGCTTTGTTTTGTGCCTTTGTTAACAATATGTTCTTCAAATCTATGTTGTGGAGAGCAGCCCTCTCTTTAAAGCTGAACTCCAGTCAGCTTGTAAAGCAATGCCCTTTGGAAGCTTGTGGGTGGGCCCTATGATATCCTCACCGCTGATCATTGTATGTAATGACATCAGCAATGCATGGCCACAGGACAACCAAAGAGGAGAGGCTTTGTGGAATTGGTGGTTCGGCAAGGAGGGAGCCTGCAGCTAAGTTTATTCTTTGTGATAGCCCCCAAGACTTGACAAGCTTATTAAACTGTTACTTAGAGAAAGGGGATTACCAAGGGCATTTTTTATGAGCTGACCAGAATTCAGGTTTAAATGTTATCTTTCCAGTATGTGCTTGTTATTATACATACAACTATGTATATAAGTACTATGTATATAGTACTATTATTACTATACTATACAACTAAAAGTATTTGTTTACTTCCTCCAGCTCTTCTTTTAAAGGATAATTCCACTTTTTCATCAAATATGAGAAAATTAAATTACCCACACAAATTCGCCCCCTCTCCCCACCCCCGGTCATACATTGCATGGAACCGTCATCTTACCTCACGGCAGCTGGTGTATGGTCTGTACACTGCGCTGCAGCCCTGCACTAAGCATTATGAATAACGCTCACAAATGGCAAGCACTCATTGGTCAGCACAGTCACCTGACCATGGTTACCCTTAGCTCTAGCAGAAAAGTTTTCGTCTAAAGCTGGCCATATACCTTACAATTATCGTTCAATTTCTTTCATCCCGTCATCGAACCCCAGTTCGATTTCTCCTCTAATACCCCATCATGCACAGACCAATGTAGATTTCGATTATTGTTCGTTAGCAATACTAACTGGCTGATTTCGTCGATTGACAGAACGGATTTTAGTTTGCGCATGTGAAGTGTTCATATTGCGATTTTATTTCTCCCATACGAAAACGCCACTAATCCATCGATTTTCATGCGATTCAAAAAAAGTTTTCTAGCCTGCCCGATAGCTGAAATTCGGCCAGTTGTACTGTAATTCTGATAGTTCACTTCCCATCAAGATGCTGATTATCGTACGAAAACCTGATCTTGTTTGTTTTTCGAACGATAGTCGCAAAGTGTATGGGCTCCTTTACAGTTTGCTTCAGGGAAGAACCACTGCACTCTGTGTTGGAGCAATGACAGCTCTGCAGTGGTCTGCAGCAAACAGCAGCCCTTCTTTGCAGTGAATTCAAGGCAGGGACTTTTAAGCTAAGGTGGAGGGGTGATTAAAAAAAGGGAGACATATAACCCTGTGAGGTTGATTTAATAAATGCAAATGGGCTAGGCACACTGCAAGGGAATTTGCTCTTTGTAAAGGTGCCCATACACTGCCCGATTCTCGTACGAGCATCGCGGGAAATCCCGCAATCGTACGAGAATCGTACAGTGTGAATGAAGACGTGCGACCGTTTCTACTCTACTTTGTCTAAGGAGCATGCTAGAAAAGCAGCCGAAAATCTTACGATTTTCGGCTGGTTTGTGGCATGCTCGGGAGACAAATGCCGAACGGGCCGGTGTGCGCACACTGTCAGTTCAGCATTGGGGTCATCGGAAGCCCGCCCCTCAGGGGGGCGGGCTTGCGATGATTGCAAGAATGATCTGCCTGTCCAAGATGGGCAGATCGTACGTTTTTTTATGAATGTGGTTTTTTTGTGAATGTGGTGACAATACCCAGTCACACGCTAGGAAAATTGAAAAAAAAAAGTATTTTTGCTTGCCCATAGTTGGATGATGGAAGTCAGCGGAGCTTGACCTCATTAACTAAGCTGTCTTTAGTAAATCAACCCATTACTATTTTGTCACACCCTGATTTATTTTTTTTGCTGTTTCTTAATGCTTGCTCTGAGACTTTAAAATTGGCTTTAAATATTGGCATATGTTACAGACCCCCTAATTTTATTTTTAGCATTTGTCCTGAGATTTTATTTAGGCTTTAAAGTGACATTTAAAGTCAAAAAAATGTTTCCCTCCCGCCCATGTTAATGTTAGCACTTACCTTAAATGATGTCTCTTAATCCGATCTTTTTCATCTTCTTTCCTGATGTTTTCATCTGTCCCTCCAGCGGTGCGGCGGCTCTCCGATCCAGCGCTGACTCCTCTCTACTTGCAGACACTTCAAATCCAGCGGTGTCTGCATGCGGGTGCACGCGTCCATAGACTTACCTTGCATCTCTGCTCGTCTCCTGGCCGAGAATCCGAACTGTGTATGCGCCCGCCCCAAGATCCTTTGCGGCCGCACGAGCAGTTCCGGATTCTCGGTGCGGGCACGCGCAGCGATAACGAGGTAAGTTTAAACCTCTGTTAAAGCTTGTCAGCAGTAGATACAGGCAAAAAAACCTGGAGGCTTTAGAACCCCTTAACTTACCAGCATGTTCTCTCATTTGTAATTCCAGCTATATCTGCAGCATACGTCCAATTGACTAAGCCATCTTTTACACTCTCTTCTCCCCTAGAGACTGACAACCCCACATTTTCCATTTACACTTTTTTTTCTGAAAGAGAGCACACAAAGCTAGGATTTTTAAGATCAATTGCCATGATTCTGCAATACCAATTAAATAAAAGTTTTCTATCTGCACCAAAAATGTATATTCCCCCATTATGATCCAGACCCCCAGCATTTGTAAAGATATAAAACCACTGTAACAATTTGCATTGCTTCACTATATCATTTTTGTTTTACAATCTGAAATGCATGTTTATTTGTAACATAGGGATTTCTTGTCCCCTTTCTCCCATCTTCTCTCATGTCACTCTCTAGTAAAGGGAAACTGCAAACTTTCTGGCTTAGGCAATCCTGGGGACAAATTAATTTATCATCCTTCCTTATTACGGACTCCCCTGTTACTAGCATCTGTATAGACCTTACCGTGCTGCTCTTCCCACCTTTAATAATGAGTTGCTCTGATAACTGTAGCGGGTAGCAGGAACAGCTAGAACTGCCAGTTCTGGGTTTTCCACTTTGGCATCACTGATTTTCCTTTTATGAGAACCTCCACCACTCCCTCCATTTACATTAAAGGAGAACTATGAGATGAGTGATTTCCACTCACCTCATAGTTCTAGCCGACCTGTGACAATGAGACTGTCACAGGTCGGCTCAGTAACCCTTGATGATCATCCTGATTAATTCATCCACTTTTCCACTCTCAAAATCTACTCCATTATTGTTCTACATATAGCCAAAAAATTAGAATGTTACATACTGGATTAAAACACAAGTTCAGTATAAAAAAAATCCCACACCCTTAACCCTCTAACATAATAACCTAGAACCTTACCACCCAGGTGCGTACTGTACTTAACTGTCTTTGACAGTTGTGGCCAGTTGTGACATCAGTGCTCACATTCTCAGACCTGAAATCTCCCATTTTCATTGGCTGTGCCTGTGCAGTAACTACCTATAGATTTTAGTGGATCCATACCTCAAGCATCTATGCTTAGTACAGTCTGATTTAAGTCTAAGGGGAGTTAGCGTTTTGTGCACTAAAATTATCTTTAGTGTAATTTTTGGTAAAAAAAATTACAATAACACCGTAATAAAATTACAATAAGTTTACAAATAATAACTACAAATATGTGTAAACTGAAAAGATGAGCTATTTTAATAAGTTTATAGACTAGCCTCGCTCCATAGCAACCAATCGGAATTTATTTTTCACCTAATATAACTTAAGTTAAATCTGATTGCAGTGGGTTTTTTCCTCTTGAACTTGAGCCTTTTTGTGTATTTTGTTGTGTTTTTTTCAGAACTGCTCTTTATTACATTTTCTACTGATTTCATTATTTTAGTCTGAATCCCATAATATGTTTACAACAAACTAAACTGAACTAATCTAATGCTATGTATGTGATATCCTATGGAATCTAAAGTTGTTGTTTTTTCCTTTGCTGTCATAGCAATAAATGTAATTGTGCTGATTATGGATAAAACACTGTGCCATTTTAGGCAAGTTATTTTTCTGATTAAGATACTTAAAGTTTAATCAGTAGTGAGGTTGTAAAAAATTTCCGATAAGGCTGTCATACTGGGTTCATTGCACATGTACATCTTCGTTTCTAGAGAAATAGGAAGGACATTGGAACGATACCAAACATTGTCGTTCAGTCTGTTTCCTTGTAATTTTACGACCATACCTGGCTAAAAGTAAAGGTTACTCCCATTCTTTCCACTGATCTGATTTTAAAGTTAATTGAATGTCACCTGTATACAGTATACTTCAACTAATACATGGAAAATCATTGCTTAAAGAAGAACTATGGGGTTAAGGCTTTTCCCCATAGTTATCCTTAGGGTAACGGGAGGACACAAACTAGCGTCCTCCCATCACCCTAGGCTGCTCACGGTATACTGAGACGTCGCAGCTAAAGCGGATCCCGACAATTATGGGGGGGGATCCGCCCAGCTGCGTAACTGACAGCTGGCTCTGCCTATCTAGAGGCAGAGCCAGCTGAACCCGCCCACTCCCCCGTCCGTTCCGCCAATCAGCGCTGGCGGATGGGAGGGGGGAATCCAGCCCCTCCCCTGTCATGGCAGAGAGCCGTGACAGAATCGAGAGGTGAGCGAACTCCGGTATGTGTTCGCTCACCTCCCGATCTACTGAGCCGACCTGTGACAGTCTCATTGTCACAGGTCGGCTAGAACTATGAGGATGAGTGAAAAGCACTCACCTCATATTTCTCCTTTAACAATGTTTTTTCAAAATTCAAATGCATATAGTTTTTTGCATTGACTTTATAAACTGCCTGCTACTGCATGTAATAACTTGAGATGTTTATCCAGGCCAGAAAGTGCTCTACTCCTTCAGGATAAGGGAATAACTTTCAAACTTGGAATCTGTTTGAATAATATGAAATAAGTAAAGCCTTCTTACAATGTATACAAATATACATTGTAATTTTCTGGCGTATTTTTTCTGCTCGTTTTTTTCACGTTTTTTAGCACGTGTTTTTTTCCTTATTTTCTCTATTTAAAAAAAAAATGTCACTTTCAAACTTTCCGCCGGCTCCGCCCCCCCTGCGACGCGCTGCTCGCAAGGGACAGAACCCGGAAGTCGGCAGCCGCCAGAGGACACAGCGGGGATCGCGGACAAGGTAAGACCTGTACACTGTATTCCTGAGTGTGGCTCGGGGTTACCACTTTGTTAACCCCGATCCACACTGCCGCAAAAACGCCCCAAAGAATCTCCTGTACTTCTTTGGGCGTAGGGCGTTTTTCAGCGCGTTCCTACGCGCTGAAATACGCCCAGGTGGGAACCATGCCCATAGGAAAGTATGGGATTTCACTTGATGGGCGTTTTACAGCGCGTCGATCAGCACTGTAAAACGCCCAGGTGTGAACCAGGCCTAAGTGAAACCTGTGGAAAATACACTTAGTGGCCAGATTATTATGACCACCTGACGTTTGTATGCTAATTAGCTATAATTTTGCACTGAAGTTGCTAGAGGGCCAGACCATTAAAAATAGGGAAGCAGGTTGTTTACCACGACAGTAGAAGTGATTTTTTTCTGAAGATATGGGTAAACAACGCGAATTAACAGCCTTTGAACGTGGGATGATTATTGGCGCTCGGAGCCATGGAGTGAGTATCAGCAAAACAGCAGAATTCATTAAATGTTCAAGAGCAGCTGTTGTTAAAGTGTTTCGACTGTCAGCCGAAAATCTGGGTCTGAACGTGCGAATTGTGGGCGTCAGCACATAGTCAATGTTAGGGCAGAACGGAGAGTGGCAAGACTGGTAAAAGACAACAGAAGGGCAACAGTGCAGTGTCAGATTCCTCGCATCACCTTTCAACATCTCGTGGAGTCACGAGGCGGCCCAACAAAGTCATCTCGTGGAGTCATATTAATCTGGCCACTCAGTGTAAATCACACCAGAACTTAGCGGCAAATCTAATTTAATTTTATGGGGGCCAAATCCTGTTTGTACATTCTGGCCATTTTTGGGTTATTAGGTAAACTGTTAGGTAGGAATAGATCTTAATAAGCAGAACTTCCATACCCTTTTTTTTGCACATGATAAAGAGTTGATGAAGTTAAAAGGAACATCAGTATGAAATTGTGATGTAATATTTGTAAATCCAGCATGTTTATGTAAACTGAGACTAAATTCCGGAGTTGAATCTTAAAATGCATTCAAGTACCTTACCTATTAACATAACTTTAGCTTATTATGTGTCACTCAGCTGTAGATCCTCAAATCATCTCTAAATTTGTGCATACACTGTCCTTCCTTCTGGAGGGTGGCTACTTTTGTTCCCTATGGTACCTGTGTGCCCATGGTCCCTGTGTGTGTTGTAAAGTAGCCACTGCTCCAAGCTCGCTCCCATGATGGACTACATTGTATTGAGATTGTAGTCTATCGCAAAAGTGAGCTAGGAGCGGTGACTACCGCATATACTCGAGTATAAGCCGAGATTTTCAGCCCATTTTTTTGGCTGAAAAGTGACAACATACGCAGGGCCCATAGGGAACAAAAGTAGCCACCCTCCAGAAGGAAGGACAGTGTATGCACAAATTCAGAGATGATTTGATGATCTACAGCTGAGTGATGAACAAATAAGCTACATTTTTGTTAATAGTTAAGGTACTTAAATGCATTTTTAAGATTTTACTCTTGAATTTAATGTCACTTTAAAGTAGAACTAAAGGTTAGGCGTTTTTTATCTCAATGCATTCTCTGCATAAGGCCTGATTCACACCTAGGCGGTACCGTTTTTGCTCGTTACTACGCGCGTTAGCAGAATGCGGTTATTTGCGTGTTTATGCCCGCTGTGCACATTTTAATGTGCGTTTTAACGATTGTACATGAAGACGCATGTTTTGACAGGCAACTCATAAAACATTGCGGGCAATGGAAGAACGCACATTTAAAGGTGCAAAAACGCTCACGGAAATGTGCCACATGCTTCTGCCACGCATTTTTGTGCATTTTCAACGAAGTCTATGGGGCAAAAAACTGCCCAAAGAAGCTTGTGTACCTTTTTTGGGCGTTTGGCGTTTTTCTGCTCAGGTGTGAATCGGGACCATTGAAAATCATGGGATTTCTTGTGTTGGGCATTTAAAAGCACTTTTCTAACTTCTCAAAAACTCCTAGGTGTGAACCAGGCCTTGTGGTAAAAAATGTCCAGTACCCTTTTGTGTCCCACTGTCCCCCCACTCTTACCTGAGAACACTTGTCACCGCCGCCAGTCCCTGAAGTCCACTTAAATGAGAACACTTATCACCGCTGCCAGTTCCTTCATTTCCCAACTTCCTGGTTGCGGTGGAGGATACTGATGACAGAGGAGCCATAAGCTCCTTCTGCCATCAAACAGTATATAACACAGCTCCAACGGCCCAGGCAGGGAGATGATCTGCAGTGATCGTAGTATAAAGCATAAACGAGGCAGGCTCTCAAAAATAGGCTTTAGGAAAACCTCAACTCTGGAAGACAAAACAGAGAGAGCGCCTCCATCGCGTAAAATCTTTTTAATAAAGAAAATTTAAACAGATGCAAACATACTCACAGAAGTAAGAAACAAATACAAATACAAATGTACTATGCAAGGGTGAGCCCGTATATTGTCCTAACAGTAACCCACCACTGTTGTAGTGTACACCTGGGTATAATAAGTTATGGATTATCCTTAATTTTTAATGTGATTCTCTCTTTTTTTTACCCCCTAAAATAACCCTTTTTTTAATATATATATATATATTTATACATATATTTGTTTTATATCATGG
>NW_017306993.1:293193-295599 GCF_000935625.1 Nanorana parkeri
ATATATAAACAAGAAACACCGACCGTATATGTATAAAACAAATTTGGTTGGTGGCATAGTTAAAGAGTTGTTTTTTTGAAGTAAGAAACAAATACAAATACAAATGTACTATGCAAGGGTGAGCCCGTATATACACCTGCATGAAATCATGCACACAAAATTACCTAAGGGTTAATGTACATCGTAGCATCAGTCAATGTGTTGGGAGGAGAGGAGGGGCGTGACCTGCCGCATGCTGTGTGTGTCTATGGACACACACAGCTACTTGCAGGCATAGCCGGGAATGGGTGGGAGGGGGTGGGAGAGAGAGAGAGAGAGATTCGGGGACCAACTAGCGAAAGAGGAATTGCTAAATTTTAAACAACCAGAACGGATGATTTGCATAAGTGTTGGCCCTCCCGTACATAAAAAAATGAAGGTTTAATATCCCTTTTAATGTATGTTTTGTTAATCAATCAATAGTGCAGCGCTAAAAGCCTCACGGTACAGAAAACAAATTAGTCTTATACAGTATATACAACATATATGTGAAACTGGATATAAATAAAGCTATTATTTTGTGTTCAACTCAATCTGTGACTATTATATATATCTAAACCATAAACATTTGTGTAGAAAAATAAAGTGCATGAATGAATATAATAAAAATAAGTAAGTTGTGTGAACTGTGTACAATATTTCTTTCGATAAATCTAAATATACAGGCAAAACGAACTTTTGGCGTTCAGGTGACAAGTTAGTAACCACGATCTAGTGAAAAATGAAAATAATTTCATCCAATAAAAGGATATTCCAGTGACAAATAATGGTGACTCCAAAAATAAAGGAAAAAGGAAAAGTAGTGTTTTACCCAAAAATATTTGATATAGGAAATCTGGTATATAATAGAACCAATAAGTTCAAAAAAAGAAGAGACATCAAGTTCTGTAATGTTCAAAAAATAAAGTTAAATGTGTATCCAAACAGTGACAATCCGATGTTGTGATGAATAAACGAAAATAAAGTTAAATGTGTATCCAAAGAGTGGCAATCCGATGATGTGATTAAATAAACAAAAAAGCGATAAAACCCCTCTTGGGTATGCACTCACAGGACTCTAGATGAACACAGGCCGCATATAACACCGAAGTGGAGATAGCTGTTTGCCGTCCTAACCTCCGGCTTCTCCTCTACGAGGTCTGCTGTTGTCTTGTATCAGACTCCCATTCCCAGTTTATAAAAAATAAAGCAATGCTTCCATGGTGTAATAAAGTGGGATGCTTTATTTATATAAAAAATTGCGCTAAAACAAATTTAAAACCAAATAGCAAAAAAACGGCCGGACAGTCAGATTTAGACTCATGAGACTGAGAGTATGACGTAATAGCAGGCCCGCCCCCGACGCGTTTCGTCGTATAGACGTTTTCAAGGGATGGTAGGTCTGCATAGGTCACACTTCAGTCTCCTTATATATCCTAAATAGCGATTATCGATTTGCACCACATGTGCAGAAACAGTTGTTTAGAGCGGACTGGCACAAGTCACAATAGACAAATGTGTTCTATCCTATAAATGGATATTTATATCCATGTATATCAATATATCTATTAGTTCATAAATACCCATATATATACAGTCCCCATAAACCTCATTGTTATATAATTGATGCCAACATCAATACCTACATATTAAAAACATAAATGTATGAATAACCTTAAATATAACTTTAAATGAAAAACATTTAGACTCATATATTATCTCACATTTAAACCGTCTGATATTATGCGGTAATTCACATATCATAAATGTGTCCATAACAGACCGAAAATTTTAATTTACACTTTGTAAAGACTACCAATTGTAAATCTTTTTTTTGTTTAATATATTTTTATTATTATTATTTCACATTAATACATTTACAATAATAGCATTCACATTTGTATATTTCATAGGTATAAATAAAAAATATTACTTTCTTAGTGAATCTAACAAGTATAAAATATCTTTGATTACGTAATCCATTTAATTACATTCCCTTTCATTCCCATCCATACTTATGATTACTCATATTTCCATAACATTATTCTCTTTCAACCCAGTTTCAACCCAATCAATCCACTACCTCTCCTACCAACATTTAGAAGGGTGGGGGGAATTTCCAATGGGTTTGTATAAAACTATTTCATTATTAAGTTCTAAACCCTATCCTAATGCCTCCTACCTTCCCTACTGTCTTCGTGTCTTCCCCCCTCCATTTTACATGTGACTAAATAATCCTATCTATAGTGTCTATGTGATCATGTGTTTCTCTTACCCCCAGCCTCCCTCCCCTGATACTTGTGTTCTTATCATTCTTGTGTTCCAAAAAAAAAAATCCTCTTTATTGTATTTTATTGTGTTTGAATTGTGTGTTATACCCCTTACAGT
>NW_017306993.1:301185-302759 GCF_000935625.1 Nanorana parkeri
CTCTTCCTCCCGTCCCTCTGGGCCTCTGGTCTCCCTCTAGGTGATTCTTCAGGGGGCGTATTGGGGGGTAATGCAGCCTGTCTCAGTGGATATCGCAGTGTCATCAGTGCAGATCAGTATCATCAGTGCGATTCAAAGTGTTAGCAGTACGACACATAGTATTGTCAGTGTGATTTACAGTCTCAGTACATATTGCAGTGTCATCAGTGCAGATCAGTGTCATCAGAGTGATTCACACTGTCAGTGGGATTCAAAGTGTCGGCAGTGTGCGTCACAGTATCATCAGTGAGATTTAAAGTGCCAGTGCGATCCACCGTGTCATCCAGAGCCCCCCAAGTATACCCACTACTAAAGATGTCAAAAATGTTTTACAGCAGTGAGGAGGCATTTCATATTCTCAGCATGTCTAGTGAGAGTGACAAAGAGGCCTCCCTCTCAGATTCTGATTCAGAGTACGAACCTGTGGAGAGCAGCCGTTCAGTATCCTCTGATTCAGAAGAAGAAGCTGTCCCAGCTAAAAGGCCCAGGCGTGCTGTCCAACATCCATGTCAGCAGGCAAGCACCAGTAGTGCAGTGGCAAGCACCAGTAGTGGGGTGGTCCAACATCAGCCACGAAGAATTAGACCCCAAAGAACACAACTAGTGTACTACCAGAGGCACTTTCAAAACCCTTGTGGCTACCCACTAATTCTGCAACACCAGTCATACCCCCATCTACTGCCAATCCAGGAATGCAAGTGGAAACAGAGAATTTTACTGCAATCCAATTTTTTTATTTGTTTATCGGCGCTGTAGAAAGCATGGCTGCTGTTGCGTAGGGAGATGCGCCACATTAGCTGATACTTACTCTATAGCGCCAGTTACTGTGACAGGCGGAGTGACACCAGATAACTTTGGTTAGTTGTACATTTTGTTGCACATTAAAAAAAAAAAGCCATCCCCTGAAAATAAGACCTAGTGTGCTTTTTGGGGGCAAAAACAATATAAGACAGTGTCTTATTTTCGGGGAAACACGGTAATTGAATAACAGCAGACCATTGTAAGCACCCTTATCAGGGGTGACACTAAACTCAGCAGTTAAATCTTAATGTGTTGTGTTATGTTATTACCTTATTTGTGTATCACTCAGCTGTAGATCCTCAAATTATCTCTGAATATGTGGTGACACTGTCCTTCCTTCTGGAGGGTGGCTACTTTTGTTCCTCATGGTCCCTGTGTCGTAAAGTAGCCACCGCTCCAAGCTCATTCCCATGATGGACTGCAAGAGGGACCCAGAGGCACCATGGGGAACAAAAGTAGCCACCCTCCAGAAGGAAGGACAGTGTCGGCACCCATTCAGAGATGATTTGAGGATCTGCAGCCGAGTGATACACAAATAAGATACAGCATTGTTAATAGTTAAGGTACTTGAATACATTTTTAAGATTTAGCTCCTGAGTTTAATGTGACTTTAAATTGTCTCAACCCTCTATCTGCCATTTTTGTTGGACAGTTATGTCTGTTAAAGGAAGATGAAAAAAAGATTTGCTGTCCAGGTCAGTGAAAAAAAAGGGAAACCTTTTTTTTTTTTTTTT
>NW_017306993.1:302828-309749 GCF_000935625.1 Nanorana parkeri
AATTTTTTTTCCTCCAGATTTTCAGATATTTATACCCCAAAGCAAAATATTTGCATCGATGAATCCCTCATTCATTTCACAGGCAGGCTTATTATAAAACAGTATATCCCCAGCAAACGCGCCAGGTATGGGGTAAAACTGTACAAGCTCTGTGAAAGAGACACCGGATACACATATGACTTCCGTGTGTATGAAGGCAAGGATAGTCATTTGGAGCCCCCTGGATGCCCATCTACATGGGAATCAGTGGAAGAATAGTGTGGGACCTATTGTCACCCCTATTCCACCAGGGATACCACCTCTATGTGGACAATTTCTACAGCAGCATACCCCTTTTCAAACACCTCTTCCTCCAACAAACCCCAGCCTGTGGTACAGTGCGATCAAATCGTATTGGCTTTCCCCAAACTGAAAAGGGGGTAGTCAGCAAGTCTGAGAAATTATGAACTTTTGGGCCTCAAATGGAAAGACAAACGGGATGTTTATATGCTTTCATCCATCCACCCTGACACCTCCGTGGAAATCCAAGGAAGATCTGGCTTGTCCCAAAAACCCATGAGTGTGCACAAATACAATCTCTATATGGGTGGTGTAGATTTCAATGATCAGATGATGCAGCCCTACTTGGCAACCAGAAGATCCGTTCACTGGTATAAAAAAGTTTTCATCTACCTTTTTCAATTGGCGATGTATAATTCTTATGTGATTTATAAGTCTGCAGGAAGAGCTGGCTCTTACCTCCAATATCAAGAGGACATCATTACAGCCCTGATTTACCAGGAAGGCCCTGCTGCTGAAAGTTTTCAGTCTGATGCAGTCAGCAGGCTGCACGATAGACACTTCCCCGATAAAATTCCTTCCACCCCAGAACGTCGGGCACCCCAAAAAAAATGTTGTGTGTGTAGCAAAAACGGAAAATTGAGGGATTCATGTTACTATTGTCCATACTGTCAATCAAAACCTGGCCTCTGCATCAAAAACTGCTTCCGCCTCTACCATACCTCACTAAAATATTAGTGTAGGTATGGTGAAGATGTTTATGTGCTTGACTAGATGCCCAATCTCCTGTGTACCGACTTCCACATTTCTGCCTGCTGCCCTAATACTTTTGCCTGCATACCGACCACGTCACTGCATGCTTCCTAGACTAATCCGTGCATGTTTATCAACTACATCTCTGTCTGCCACCTGGATTGATCCTTTGCCTGCATACTCACAAACCTCTGCCTGCCACCTGAACTGACCTCAGCCTGCTTACTGACCATGTCTCTGCCTGCCGCCTGAACTGACCTCTGCCTGCTTGCTGACCACGTCTCTGCCTGCCGCCTGAACTGACCTCAGCCTGCTTACTGACCACGTCTCTGCCTGCCGCCTGAAAGGACCTCATCCTGTTTACTGACCACGTCTCTGCCTGCCGACTGAAGTGACCTCAGCCTGTTTACTGACCACGTCTCGGCCTGCCGCCTGGACCGACCCATTGCCCACATACTGACTACGTCTCTGGCTGCCACCTAAACTGACCTAGGGCTGTTTGTCGACCACATTTCTTCCTGCTGCCTGTAGGGACCCATCTGCATGTCCAACTGACAATGTTCCAGCCAAAACACCAGTCCCAGTCATCCTATGAAGACAGCTGCACTTCTGTAATCACAGGTACTAATTTGTTTACCTCTTGTCCAGCTTCCTCTACTTGCTGGCCACTGAACATAGCATTGTTTTTAATTCCTGGAGTTGGCCAAGTACCACAATGCCTGCTTGGGTTGGGGGAATGGGGTCATACCATTCCCCCAAAGTACTCCATACCAAATACCATGGAGCACTTTGAAAGCCTCATGGTGCTCCATGGTATACACACTCCCAGGCTGTGAAAAAGTCTCACAGGTGTGGTATCCCCATACTTGGGAGGAGTAGCAGAATGTGTTTTGGGGTGTAGTATGCACATGATGTGTTAGTAATAGCTTATTCATTTGCAAATTTGTGTAAAAAAAATTTTCATTTTTTTTCTTAATTTTCCAAAAACATGTGGCAAAAAAATGAAATCTTCATAGCACTCACCATGCCACTTATTAAATACCTTGGGGTGTCTACTTTCCAAAATGGGGTCATTTTGTGGGTGTTTCTATTGTCCTCGCACTATAGGGCCTCCAAAAATGTAACAGGTAGCCATGGAATCAGATGATTAATTTATGCCCCATGAAAGTCATGGTGCTCCTTGGATGTTTGGCCCCTCTATGCGGCTAGGCTGTAAAAAAAAGTCTCACGTGTGGTATCTTGGCCTAAATGTATGAAGAAAGATTATTTATTTGCACTGTTTCATTAACATAACATAAGGAAAACATTTCTTTTTTTCAAAATTTTCGGTATTGTTTCCCTAATAGTAAAAAATAAAAATCCCAGTGGTGATTAAATACCACCAAAAGAAAGCTCTATCTGTCCCAAGAAAATGGTATAACATGTATTTCAGTACAGTGTTGTATGACGGAATAAATGTCAAAGTACCGCAGCGCTGAATACTGAAAAATGGCATGGCCAGGAAGGGGGTCTAAACACCTGGTCTTCAAGTGGTTAAAAAGGGAAAACATACCCTGTTGATAAAAAGAAACTGTTTATGTTGAATGCAATAAAGCCGCATTTATTGCCAATACTGATCACAGACCAGTGACTTTCTTACAGTATATACACACATGGTTAAACACAGCATGATGCAGCTGCTTACTATTACTAGCTCTGTTTGAGCTGCTTAGTATTCCACAACATCTGTGGACACACTGGGCACATTGCATGTTGGCTTAAAAAATGTCTGGGCAAAATAAAAATAAAATTCCTGTTTGGGCTGACAACTCTGCTACACTTAAATCCCAAACAGTATTGTTAGCCCTGTCCAGTTCTCCCCTGGTGAACTACAGAACTTTGCCTATCGCCACCCCTATGTCCATTATAGACGCATTCATTGAGGGGAACTGAATCACACAAAATCTGGAGTCGTTGCCCATGGCAACCAATCAGCTACTCTCTTCAGTTTGTTCTGTTAAGCTTTGAAAATAAAAGATAGAAGCTGATTGTTTGCCATGGACAACCGCTCCATATTTTTTATGCTCCAGTTTTGATAAATTCCCCTCATTGTTTTTTTTTCCCAGCAAAACAATGCTGTTGCAGTGACTCCCAAAAGCCTGCCCACACAATGAGGGGAATTTATCAAAAGTGGAGCTGACAAATTCTGGAGCAGCTGTGCATGGCAACCATTAGGTAGAAACTGAGCTCCCAGCAGCTGTCCATGGATAAAATTCGCAATCCTGGTTATGACCTCACGATGAGCAGTAAAAACTGTTTCTTGTATGGTAACTTATCAGAGTATAAAGTACAACTTTAATGCACAGCAACTATCTGAAAGTGAAAGTTGTTTGTAGTTGAGCCAGACTTGGATAACATATCAAGGGAGATATCAGACAATAATTAGCCACCTTTCTATTACTTTTTTTTTGCATTTACATGGCTAGATAAACAGTTTGTCTGCATATGTTTTAGGAAAACATCAAGCATCTCGTTAGTATGGCCTGTATATTTCAAAATCTGTTCAGTCACGAAGCACCATGGACCATCTGACATTAAACTCCTATTGAACGTTTGTAATGACCATCTAAAAATGTAATTGCTTTTCTAAACCAACAGATCCCCAACTCTGTCTTTCTGTTATCATCTCAAAGTTGTACAATGTTTAAGTCTCATTTATGGTAAATAAATTATCAAATAATCAAGTGACTGAATACTGCTCTTACACTGACTTGGCACACACATCCCACACTGGTTTTACGTTTTTTACAGGTAGTAGAGCTAGCTAAAGTTGTGTTTTCTTACAGGTATCCTTATCTTCTAAACTACCCTAAAACTAAGAATGTGTAATTAAAATGTTTATTCAAGTTTTAGTATGTACACAAAAAGAAAAAATAAATTTAAGTCAGCAATAACATTAACATTAGTTGAAAAGCAATTGACTCATCAAGAAGAATATACCAATCTAATTGATGCAATAATTTAACAAAAAAATTATAATAGTAATTGTCCATGTTGTGAATTTCATGGATCCTTCGCACCAATTCTACATAAGACGGGGGTATTTTTTGTCGCCATTTTAAAGCTATAAGGCATCTTGCTGCCGTGAGAACATGGTTAACAAGTTTAGTAATATATTTCGAGTAGTGTGGAATCCCTGACGGGTGGCATTATGTATAGGGAAGCAAACGGATAGTGCTAAGGGAAGTTTGATGGCTGTGGAGGGGGTTGAGTATAGATTAGTGATAGCGTCCAAGAAAGGACCCTGTATCCCCATGTGTTCCAAAGTAGAGAATAGGAATGGCCAACTAAGACGGTTGAATGCCTTCTCGGCATCTAGAGTAAGTATCAGAGATTCCGTGTCTGTCAGAATGTGTAAATTAAGTGTCAGGCCAGGTTTTCTCATAGCCCAGTGTAGCCTTGCCCACACACTTTGATGCATAAGAGGGTGATTGCTTAGTACAAAATCATGTGACCAAAGTAGCCCTGTGGGAAGTCTGTTAAATCTGGCTCTTAAGGTCTATATTAAACTCTCATAAGGCACAATTCCTTGAGTTTTATCACCCTGAATTGTAGGTATACTAGTGGTTGACTGCTGAGTCATGTTGCTTGACATCTGTATGCATGCTGATCATCTAATACTCTTCCCAAGTCTACCCAAAGCTTTAAAGCCCATTTCCACCTTTTGCGGAGGTACTTTTAATTGCCCTGCTTTGAGTAAAAAAAAAGTGATGTCTTGTTTTTAGTTTATGAAGGTGCCCTGCAACAATCAAAATGACTGGGCTACCGTAAACCAGAATTAGTGGCCGTGTGTTAATGTGCAATGCATAGTGTGAATGGTCCCTTAGATAAGATAAAGTTACTGTAAGTTTGTCCAGACAGAAATAGCCTATTACGAACGGCACTCGGCAGGGGTGCCCCCTCTCGCCTCTCTTATTCGTGCTGTCCCTAGAACCCCTTCTACGAATGGTCCGTGCCATACCGGACATCCACGGTGTTACAATTGGCCATACGGAACACAGGGTAGCCGCGTTTGCGGACGACCTTCTCTTCTTTCTTACGTTGCCGGATGTCTCTATCCCTGTACTCCTTGAACTTCCGAATCAATTCCACTAGATCTGAGGCCCTCTACATATCTCTCACTGGTCCACACTTGCATAGGGTATTACAAAATTTCTCTTTCAAATGGGCACCAAATGCCATCAAGTATTTGGGTATACTTCTCCCCAGAGATCCTTCCCATACGTTCACCCTGAATTTTCCCCCATTGCTTTCACGTATAAAATCGGACTTAGCCACCTGGACCACAAACTCCTTCTCATGGATGGGGCGATGCAATATTCTGAAACAATCAATTCTCCCACGTTTACTATACCCCCTCCAAGCATTGCCTATTCATATACCTATATCTTATTTCCGCAGCATACGAGCAGCTTTTTCAGAGTTCGTTTGGCACCACAAATCACCTAGGTTAAGTTATGACATCCTGCAGAGACCAAAACACCTAGGGGGATGTCCCTCCCGGATATGCATCAATACTACATAGCCGTGCATTTAGCCCGCATAATTGACTGGAACCACAACTCTTCCTCCAAACTCTGGATTAACATAGAACAATCTCTAATCGATGTCCCGTTGGCCAACCTCCCTTGGAGTACTGGGCCATTAACCCCTGAAATACATTCACATCCCACTATCGGACCTACATTAAAATTAGCAAGTATGGTTTTTGCCAAAGGATCCATTTCCTCTATCCCTTCTCCTCTTTTTCCAATTCTTGACAACCCTTCCTTCCCCCCAGGTATAGGGCCACGCTCATACCCGATCTTGAGGGAATTGGGTATCAATAAAGCCATGCACATCCTGAAGAACTCTAACTGGCCCTCAACCCACGCCCTCTGCACCGAACCAGAATATGGCCCTCTAGATTTTTGGTCCGCTATACGTCTATCTCACTTCCTATCCACCAATCCCCCGATGCACAACCACAACAGACCACTTACTTCATTCGAACAACTCTGCACTCAAACTGACACCCCACATCACATTCTCTCTTTCTGCTACATGCAATTGATCCAACCACCGGACCCACCCTCCCTATGGTTTCTTATGAGATGGGAGGAGGAACTCCAGATCAATATACCATATACCGTAGTCAAATTGCTGTCCCTTTCCTATCGTTCATCAATTAGTAATAAATACCAAGAGTCTGGCTATAAAATTGTGACAAGATGGTACCGTACACCGCAAACCCTCCATGCACTGTTTCCGGACTCACCGGACCTGTGCTGGAGGTGCCAACAGTCCTCGGCAGGCATGCTAGATATATTGCAGCAAGTGCTTGTATTCCGGCCATCTGGAAAAAACCTGAACCACCGTCCATCCGACAGGTTTTAGACCGTATTAATGATATCTACCTCATGGAGGACCGCACAAACTCAATCTCCTCAAATTACACTTCATTCTCAAGTACTTGGTTGCCTTGGATGGAGTTCGTGAGGTCACCTGAATACCTCACCTTCGGAGTGTAACCAAAACATGACGTGGACTGGGGGCACTACCACATCGAGCCCTGATTCAGTTTCACTTCCCTCCCCTTTAGTATCCCTTTTCTCCCCCCCCCTCTTTCACTTAGATCCTATGCCTCTTTGCCAATGGTTAAAAAAATTTCATAGTTCCTTTCTCATTCCCCTTCCCAATATTTATCCAATACCCTGAGATATAAGTTGGCTCCCCGAACTTATGTGCCTCTTGAACTATATTCTCTCTCTCTATACTATTTGTGATAAGAGTCGTGAGATGCCAGAATTAATAGACGTTTTAAATGACAGCATGGGCAGCTCATGATCTGGATGTTTCGTCCCAATTTTA
>NW_017306993.1:309777-313857 GCF_000935625.1 Nanorana parkeri
TTTTTTCTTTTCTCTCCCCTTTCCCTTGTGCATGCAAATAATGCGTCTTGAAAAACACTGAATTTATTTTGTTGGTACCTGCATGCAAATAATGTAATCTGTATACCTTTTTGCACTGTCTCTTTCACGTACTGTGTAAACCCTTGAAAATTTGTTAAAATAAAATAAAGAATTTATTTAAAAAAAAAAGAAATAGCCATGTACACACTTAGGGATGCACCGATACTGATACTAGTATCGGTACCGATACCGAGTATTTGGGTGAGTACTTGTACTCGCCCAAATGCTCCGATAACGTCCCCCAATACCGGTACTTCTGGTCAGAGGAAGATTTCCTCTGACCGGCAGTGCCGTAGGGGAACATGAAGCCGGCTTTCCAGGCAATCATGAAACCGGGCGACGAGTAATGACCCGGCTTCCTGATTGACTTCCCGGCCATTTGGCATGGAGCCGGCTTCCCAGGCCAAAGATTGAGACATCTGATGGCACATATGCAGGGAAGATCATCATTAAGGATGATGGCGAGATTGTCTATTCTGATTCAGAGCAGGTGGAGGACCAAAATCTGTCCCCCGAGGAGATGGCAGGATCAGAAGGGTGGGGAGAATTCTTTTGAACTTCCTCCTACTGGTTTCCTGAGTTTTGTCATATCGTTCGGTACAAACCTACAGCTCCCAATTGGTTACAGAGCATAAAAGGTAGTATATTTGTGGTAGTATATAAGTTTAAGGTATAAGTGTCCATGTACAATCAACAATAAAAGTAACAAATTAACTGAACAACCAAAATAAGTGTTATGTAAGTTTTTATGGTATGTTTTGGGTAGTATGAGTTTTGAGTTTATAGCTGAAATGAGTGTTGTGTGAGTTAGTGTTCATTTACAGAATGGTCTTTCTTATCTCCCCAAACCTCACCAATTCCTAGTCTTGCTCCCACCTTTTAATGGTTAATATTATAAAGCTGTTAGAGCCGAACAGCCGCCTCGAGGCAGATTGGCTAGGAAGCCAACTTTCCAGACAATCAAGATCGAGCTGGCTTCCTGGCAAATCGGGAGGCGGGTTATTACGCACCGCCCAGCTTCCTGATTGGACGGTAAGCTGCCTTGATGCTGATTGGCTGGTAAGCCAGTTTCCCGGCCAAACACATTGGAGCCGGCTTCCTGAGCAATCAGGAAGCCGGGCGGCATGTCATTGCTCACCGCCTGGCTTCCTGATTGCCCAGGAAGCCGGCTCCATGCCAGCAAAAGCACCGGTATCGGCGAGTACCGAAAGCAAAGTATCGGTACTCGATACTGAAAAAACGGTATCGGTGCATCCCTATCCACAATTATATTACAAGGTTGTAATAGTTTAAGTTTGAAATGACAATGTGCTTGCTAACGCAGTAGACGTGAATGTCATCCAGAACATCCAATGTATTTGTTGTGGCCTTGGGATTAATGGTAAGAGGGATTTTATAATGATTTTTATTAACATCCTTTTCATTAAATTTTTTTTCTTTATGGGGCTCTGATACTGAGAGCCCTTAAGGAGTGCTCCATACTAAATGAAGAAACTCGAGCGGATTGATTCAGTCAGTCTGTCAGTGTGTGCAGTCCACTGTGCCCCAGATCTAATTAGGGGTCTCTAGCACAATGGGCCAAATGAGGCCCTCAGTCTGCTTGTTGGGCATCAAGGTTATGGTGTCTTCCAATAGCCTGCTGATGCTAATAGATGTGGGCAAAGTTGCAGCCTGTTAATCAATATACATTGCCTGGCCAAAAAAAGTCACACACTATTATTTTGTTAGACCGACTTTAGCTTTGAATAAGGCACACTTTTGCCATAGCAATGGTTTA
This sequence comes from Nanorana parkeri, assembly GCF_000935625.1. Lineage (NCBI taxonomy): Eukaryota > Metazoa > Chordata > Amphibia > Anura > Dicroglossidae > Nanorana > Nanorana parkeri. The sequence goes on from NW_017306993.1 coordinate 311,615, forward strand.
ATAAGTTTATGCAATATCACAACATTTATTTCCACCCAGAGTTGCATTCATTTTTCACCAAGATCTTGTAGTGATAATGGGAGAGCATGAGACATTTTCTCCATGTGTGAAAATGTCTCATGCTCCCTGACCAATCTTTCATAATTTGAGCCCATTGAATCCTGGTCATTTAGTAAATTCAGGTAGGCAGCTGACCTAATTTTTTGGGGACATAACCTTGCTGAACCTAGACCTGACCAGCTGAAGCAACTCCAGATCCTAACACTGTCCCCACAGTAGGGACTAGGCATGAAAGGTGCATCACTTCATCTGTTTCTTTTCTTACCCTAATGCACCCATCATCCTGTAACAGGGCAAATCTGGACTTATCAGACCGCATGACCTTTTTCCATTGCTCCATGTCCAATCTTTAAGCATAGGGGATGGGTCAGTTCTTAAGGAGGATTGCCCATCATGGTCTTCCGACACATCAAGCCCAGTTTGCCAGATGCCAGATTTTGTACATTTTTAAGGGCAGGCTCTGCTGTAAATCATTTTAAGCTTTGGCAATAAGTAATTTATTATACCTACTAATTGGGAAAGTTTGGGGGGACAGTTAATTTCCAATTTGGAAGAATAACCTTCCTTGCAGAAAAATGTCCTCTTAACATGGTCTGCAAGGCAATAGTTGGCAAAAATAAGTCAATTTAACCCCAAAGGGGTTAAACCCCCCAAGAATCCAAGCCTAGACATCAAGAAATCATAGACACTTGACCAATACAAGGAAAGTCCAACAGACGTCAAACATGTCAGCAGGAGAACTGGGGCACCTGTGGCATGATGCATAAGACAGTAGTCCCATATGATGTAACTTTGCAGGAGTGCAGTACAAATGATGAAGAAACTTAAATAGCATGAATTTGTCAGCAGTGCTAATTACTTTTTAAGGGAAAAGAAATCAAAGTGGACCATTTGCATCTAGCTATCTCAAATGGGATTTCCTTGCTTAAAGAAAGGAATATATATCTGACATTGGCTTGATAACAGGCTCACCATTTAAAATCAAATGGTATTAATAGAAATATCTAAAAAAAACGCAAAGTGCGGATGACAGCAATGTAACGCAGAGTGCGGATGACAGCAATGTAACGCAGAGTGCGGATGACAGCAATGTAACGCAGAGTGCGGATGACAGCAATGTAACGCAGAGTGCGGATGACAGCAGTGTAACGCAGAGTGCGGATGACAGCAGTGTAAAGCAGAGTGCGGATGACAGCAGTGTAACGCAGAGTGCGGATGACAGCAGTGTAAAGCAGAGTGCGGATAACAGCAGTGTAACGCAGAGTGCGGATGACAGCAGTTTAACGCAGAGTGCGGATGACAGCAGTTTAACGCAGAGTGCGGATGACAGCAGTTTAACGCAGAGTGCGGATGACAGCAGTGTAGCGCAGAGTGCTGATGACAGCAGTGTAACGCAAAGTGCGGAGGACAACGGTGTAAGATAGAAAGGGACTTACAGTTTTGATGTACTAGATCATGTGCTCTGTCATGCCCTCTTCTTCCTCTCCGGGTGGTGGTGGTGGTGGGGGGGGCAGCGACGTTTCTCCCATGTGAAGCCTCCAAGCAGCCTTGACGCGTCTTCTCTGTCCCTACTCTGCTAAAATACATGAGCAGCCAATGGCAGTGCTGCACTCTCCCTCTTAGCCAATAGCAGCTGGGGTGGGCGGAGGAAGATACAAGCGGTTGCCGACTGCTGAGGAGCACGTACAGCAGGGGTCTCAAACTCAATATAGTCGGGCGCCACTGGACACATTTTTTAGTCCCGTGGGGGTGCTACTATATACGGTACCAGTGTTAATGCCTGCACATGTTACAAGCGGCAACTGTCACCCATTCAAATTAATGATCGGGTGACAGCTGCTGCATGTAAAAGCCTGCACATCGCATGTAATCATATTACATGTAGTTAGGAATCTGTCACTATCCCTGGTTACACGATTGTTTATCCAGGGATAGTGATTGTTTTTGTAATTGCATGTAATCATATCACATACAATTACATGCGGTATGCAGGCGTGTACATGCAGAGGCTGTCACCCGATCATTAACCTGAATGGATGACAGTTGCTGCATGTAAACGCCAGATTAGGGATTCCTGCTGCAGGAAAACGCAAGTTTGTGACACAGGAACCCGCAAGTTTGTGACCCCCCACATACATTTAATACACTGCCCCCCCAGCACATATAATAATAAACTCCCCCCC
>NW_017306993.1:313902-369604 GCF_000935625.1 Nanorana parkeri
CAGCTTGCAAGAGACCGCTGCCTACAGTGAAGCTGTACGGCAGCGGCCGTTTTAAAGGGGAATCAGCGGGGGGCACACGGGGGGCAAGGGATAACCTAGGGGGGGCAATTGCCCCCCCTTGCCCCCCTGTAGAGACGCCTATGCCCAGGAGGCACAGTTCGCATGGACGCAGTCGCTCCCACTCTACTCATGGGTCTGCTCATACCCACCGTTCTACCAGGGGGTTCCCGCGACACAGATGTTGGGTCTGCGGCAAACAGGCTCTTCCAGACAAACTGGTTTGCCAAGATTGCCTGAGCGAAGCAACACAAGATCATGTCTCGCCTCCTGGTGACATAGCGGCTATGGTGGAGCGATCTGTGAGAGAATGCATGAAGCAGATGGCCAGACCGACCCCTCCAGGACCCACTATCTCAACTCAGTCCTTGGATCTTTCTGTAGATTCTGATGCGTCGGATTACGCACATGACGCAGAGGAGAGGGGTCGCTCGGCTTTCGATTTTTCTCTGGTTGATCCCTATGTCACAGCAGTCAAGGACACATTAAGCTGGGAAGACCCAGTTGCAGAGACATCCACAGCAAGGACATATTTCCCACACCGCCAGAAGGTGTCCAACACCTTTCCCTTTATGGAGGAAATAAAGGGCATCGTCCATGAGGAATGGAGGAAGTTGGAGAAGAAACCAAACCTGAACAACAGGCTAGCCAAGTTGTACCCTCTTAAGGAGGAGGACATCACTAATCTAATCAATCCTTAGATTGCGGTTTCTTTCCGGGATCCCTTGGAACGGAAGATCGACCTTGATCTGAAAAGGGCCTACACGGCCGCTGGGGGAACCTGTCGCCCGGTTATTGCACTTACATCCATATCCAGAGCAATGGCATTCTGGATTAATAATATCGAAAGAGCCCTGAGGGCGAATGTGGACACGGAACAAATCATTTCGGCCCTTCAGGAGTTAAGGCTGATGGGGGACTTCATGGCAGAAGCAGCCATTGACATAGTTCGCAGCTCGGCCAGAGCTATGCTTCACACCGTCACCGCCAAAAGAGCACTTTGGCTAAAGCCCTGGGTAGCGGAAAACTCCTCCAAGACCACCTGGTGCAAAATACCATATGATGGGTCTAACCTCTTTGGTGGAAAGCTGGACGCCGCAATCTCCAAGGTGACAGGCGGCAAGTCGGGCCGCTTACCTCAGAATAAGAAGCTGTTTAAACGCCCAGCACAGTTTTCTAACAGGAAGTGTACAACTGACAGATCAAGAGAGGCCAGGTCATATAGACCAGGCCGTGAGTTTCGGCGCAACTGGAAGGGCACCCAATCCTCACTCTTCAAGTTCCCTAAGAAGAACCCTTCTGGTGGACAGGATGCAAAGAAGTCTTTTTGACAGTTATGGCTCCCCACTACCTCCAGTGGGTGCACGCCTGCGCCTCTTCTTCCAGGCATGGAGGTCTGCTATTCAGGACAACTGTGTACTGGCTACCGTATCAGAGGGGCATCGCTGGACGTTTCACAGAACCCCTTCACGTGCCTGCGATGTTCCCACACAGGTCCCAGACTCTCCCAGAAAGGCTACGCTTTTCCTTCACTACATTCAGACGTTGCTAGACAAACACGCAATGACTCCAGTACCTCAAGAAGAAAGATTCTCAGGAGTTTATTCTTCCCTATTTTTGGTCAAGAAAAAGTCTGGGGATCTCACACCAGTGCTTGACTTAAAGCGGCTCAACGGTTATATCGTTGTCCCACGATTTCGCATGGAATCTCTCCAAACCATTCTTCCGCTTATCAGACCAGGCGACTGGACGCCTATCTTCACGTCCCTATCCATCCCCGGTTTCAGAAGTATCTCCGATTCTCCTTCCTCGGCCTCCATTTTCAGTTCTGCTGCCTCCCTTTCGGAATCTGTACAGCACCCAGGACCTTCACCAAGGTTCTCCTTCCTGTCATTGCTCTTCTTCGGGAAACAAGGCCTCAGGGTAAATCACTATCTGGACGATATCATCCTTCTTGCCCAGGACAGGGAGGTGCTAGTCGAGCACCAAAGAAATCTCCTTTCCACACTCCAACGGTTCGGGTGGCTGGTGAACAACCAAAAATCCCAGCTTATCCCTGCGAAGTCCATGATCTTTCTGAGGGGGTCTCTTGGACACGTCAAGGAATACCGTCTCCCTCCCAGAGGAGAAGGTGGAGAGTATCCGGCAAAAAGCTTTGCACATGATATCCACCTGTCAGACACCAGCTTCACATTGCCTCAGTCTGATTGGAACACTCTTCTCCGTCATTCCTATGGTGAGGTGGGCCCACTGGCGGCTAAGAGGCTTTCAATTGGGATTCCTGACCCAAAGGAACAAGGTCAACCTATCTCAAAGGATCATAATCTCCCACAGGATGAAATCATCTCTATGGTGGTGGACTCACCGGAAGAATCTGCTCTTGTTCCACCTGATTTCTCCTCCACAGCCAATCCTGGTCACCTCAGATGCCAGCCACTCAGGTTGGGGGGCGCACTACGAACATCTAGTGGCTCAGGGCAGCTGGAGAGTCTCGGCGGCCATCCAAACATCCAATGTGTTAGAGATGAGGGCAGCCTTCCAGGCACTACGAGCATTCACGCCTCACCTAATGGGCAGGTCCGTCCAACTGTGGCTGGACAACAGGGTGGCGGTGGCATAAATTCAGAGGCAGGGAGGTACCCACAGCCACTCGATGATGTTAGAAGTGGAACCTGTCATGTGCTGGGCACAGGCGAATCTATGGAATCTCCAAGCAGTGTACTTGCCGGGCCGTCAAAATACGCTCGCCGACTACCTCAGTCGCTCCTTGGTGGGGACACACGAGTGGTCCCTTCATCCGGAAGTCTTCCTTCAAATCATCGCGAAGTGGGGTCCTCCGCAAGTCGACCTTTTTGCATCTCCGGTGAACACGAAATGCGTGCGGTTTGTAACTCGCTTCAGATGCAAAGGAGCCCTAGCAGCAGACGCATTGACGGCCCCCTGGGACTTCGCCACAGGGTATGCCTTTCCCCCGCTACCCCTCATAGGGAAACTTCTTCAGAGGATATCCTGCTTCCAGGGGGTGATCATAGCAGTGATACCTTATTGGCCGAGGAGGCCTTGGTTCCCCCTGCTTCGACTTCTCAGCATGGAGCCTCCATTCCTCCTTCCACAGAGGGAGGATCTTCTGAGTCAGGGCCAATTCCTCCATCCTCATCCATCCAGTCTGAGGTTGGCGGCCTGGAGATTGAGAGGGACAAACTACACACCCTCGGTCTATCCCATTCGGTAATCAACACCTTACTGCAGGCTAGGAAAGGGTCTACCAACTCTACCTGCAAATGGATTTGGCATAAGTTCCTGCATATGGCAGCCAAGGATGGCTTTGATCCATCTTCACCTTCCATTACTCATGTACTCAGTTTCCTCCAGTCCGGGCTGGATATGGGCCTAAGCTGGAACACTCTCAGAGTCCACATTTCGGCGCTTTCCGCGCTCACAAGCGTCAGATGGTCATTTAACCCTTTCGTGAGACAGTTTCTAAAGGCATGTCTTAAACTGAAACCTCTGAGAAGGCTGTAATTTCCTCACTGGGATTTGTCAGTGGTGCTGAAGTCTCTCGCACAGTCTCCATTCCACCCGCTGTCTGACACTTCTATATGGCACCTCACTCTCAAAGTGGCATTTCTAGTGATATCTAATATCGGTTTTGCAGCGCTGTGTGAATCACATTACATACAGATTGTTCAGGGGACAGTGCAGAGCAACCTGAAGATTATTATTTTTTTTACCTATGACTACAGTTGGAGGATTGTTGTAAGCGATTGCTAAAGAAATAAGTTATATTTGGTCTCCAGCAATCTCTCAGCACATTCCTCCAACTGCAGTCACACCAAAAAAATAAAAATCTCCAGGTCACTTTGCACTGCCCAGGGGGTGTTACCACTATGAATATTAATCAGGGCCGTCTTTACCGCAGGGCAAATGGGGCATTTGCCCTGGGCCCCATAACGTACAGGGGCCCACAGCAGCTGTCCCTTTCACATCCAGCGGCAAACAGAAAACGAGCTGTGTGTGTGAGCCGGTGGAGAGACAGAACGGACATCCGTTCTCACTAGCAGCCAGCCTGTGAAGTGACCGTCCGTCCGTGTGTGTGTCTCCTGCTGTGATCTCCTCCCCCAAAGCCTGTCACAGAGATCCGGCAGGCACGGAGGAGAAGGAGGGGGGAGGGTACAACCAGACAGCACAGGTAAATCTGAAAAAAACCCAGTTACCATCATTTTTTAAAATCTTTATTTACATGTATCTGTATTTAACTTTACATCTGTCTTTAGCACACAGGCTGGGGTCTGGGAGCAGGACTGGGGAGGAAGATTCTGGACTGTGTTGTATTTACAGGCATATCACTAAACATGTGCTGAAATGTATATTCAGTCCATGTGTTTAGTAATATGCTGTGTCATTGCAATACAGATTTTACAAATTTATTCATGTTCTGTACTACCTGATAAATCATACAATTAGATTTAAATAAAAATCGTATTGTATGATTTATCAAGTAGTAAAGAACAAATGTACCAATCAGTGGTGGAACTATCGCCATTGCGATCCAGGAGGCCAGGACGAGGAACAAAGGGGTCCCCCTGATGCCGTGCGGGCTGCCTGGGTCGTTATGGCATCGAACGCTGTCACTGGCGTCTGTTAGGAGGAATGCGCCACTGTTCAGTTCACTGACAACTTGTCAGTGATCTGTGCAGCAGCTCGTTCCTCCTCACAGCCGCTGCTGAGTTAGTAACAGCCAGCAGCTGCGGTGGAGGAAGCCAGCGTCGGCAGTGGAGGAGGAGGCAGGGCCCAGTAGAGGAGGAGACGGGGCCCAGTAAAGGAGGAGACGGGGCCCACCGGCGACCATGGAGGAAGTTTTTTTGACGGCAGCAGCTGTCAGAATACTAAAAAAAACAAAAACCTGCAGATAGCAAAGAAGCTATTGCTTCCTCTGCTATCTGCCATCATTTCAGGGGGGTGCTCTCTCTCTTGGGGGGGTGGGCAGAGGGCACCTATCTGAAATTGCTTCTTTCAGGTTGGGATCCCTGCTATACACACATACATATATTGTTTTTATTTTTTAGTTTCGGGGGAAGGTGATGTAGATGGATACGGGGGGCCTGGGTCAGGAAGTGGTGGGCGGGTTGTGGGGGCCCATCAGCAAAATCTTGCCCAGGGTCCACTTAATATTAAAGACGGCCCTGATATTAATGAAGGCATATGCACGAGGGAAGCAAAGCATTGGGGGAAAAGGAGTTTTTCCATGCCCTACATTGTAGTTTCCACTGTGCACAACAGCCTGTAATCTACACATAACACAACAGCGGCCATTTTAAAAAAGCTGTGTGGGGCCTGAGAGGACAACTGAAAAAAAGTATGTGTTTGTGTTTATATCCAGGATCTGCATATGCCTGCCTCATGTACACACGGTGTACATTGCTGGCATACAGTGTGGGAAATCATTATTTGATCCCCTGCAGATTTTGTAAGCTTTCCCACTTTCAAAAAAAATTAAAGGTGTATAATTTTTATCATAGGTGTATTTTAAATGATAGAGACAGAATATCAACCAAAAATCCAGAAAAGACACATGATACAAATGTTATAAATTGAGTTGCAGTTCAGTGAGTAGAATAAGTATTTGATCCCCAAGCAAAACATGACTTAGTACTTGGTGGAGAAACCCTTTTTGGCAAGCACAGAGGTAAGACGTTTCTTGTAGTCGATTACCAGGTTTGCACAGATCTCAGGAGGGATTTTGGTCCACTCTTCTTTACAGATCTTCTCTAAATTCTTCAGGTTTCTTGGCTGTCACTTGGCAACTCGAAGTTTCAGCTCCCTCCATACATTTTTTATAGGATTAAGGTCGGGAGACTGACTAGGACACTCCATGACCTTAATGTGCTTCTGCTTGAGCCACTGCTTTGTTGCCTTGGTGGTATGTTTTGGGTCATTGTCATGCTGAAATACCCATCCACAACCCATCTTCAGTGTTCTGGCTGAGGGAAGGAGGTTCTCATCCAAGATTTTACAATACATGGCCCCGTCCATTAGCACCTCAATGCGGCAAAGTTGGCCTGTACCTTTAGCAGACAAACAGCCCCAAAGCATCATGTTTCCACCTCCATGCTTGACTGTAGGGATGGTATTCTTACGGTCATAGTCAGCATTTTTCTTCCTCCAAACACGGCGAGTCGTGTTAATGCCAAAGAGCTCAATTTTGGTGTCATCTGACCGCAGCACTTTCTCCCAATCCTTCTCTGAATCATTCAGATGTTCATTGGCAATCTTCAGACGTGCCTCTACATGTGCCTTCTTGAGGAGGGGGACCCTGCGGGCGCTGCAGGATCTTAATCCATGGGGGTGTATTATGTTACCAATGGTTTGTTTGGTAACTGTGGTCCTAACTGCCTTGAGATGTCGTGAAGGGGTTAATTACATTTAGTCCATATGTTTGTTTATCTTTTTTGCGGTGTTTATACCTTGTCTCTTCCCAGTCTGTCTCCTTTGTTTCTTACATCTTTTGCTTTCTGTTCTTTCTTTTCTTGGGATATTTGTAACAGGCTGTTTTCTGTTCATTTTTTGTTGCTTGGTCCTCTCTTGAACTGCCTCTGGAGTAAACAAATAGGATCTTGACGTGGCTGGAGATCCACAGTCTCCCACTGAGTTTGAGACTTACGATTGAGTGTCTGAATGGAACTAAAGTTGGCCCTTTTTTTAGACTTTTTAAGGAAAGAGCGAGGTCTTTTTTTTTTTTTTTTTTTTTAGTGCTTGTATTGTAATATAGAATGTTTTTTCAGACAAGCTCTTACTTCCTTTAGAGAGGGAGATCAATACTTGTTCCTCATTTGTGACTATTGGCTTCATTAGATTCAGTGAACACTGGAAAGGCATGAAGATATACAGTATATATGTATATGTGTGATGCTTGGGGAATTTAGCACAATGGCGAGCACTAAGAAACCACTCCTTGAAGTTGTCTTTAACATGAAAAAAGACCGCATTTAAACAAAAAAAAACAGTTCACTTGACTTTCATCATAAACAACATGTTTTGTGTCTCACCGACATGAGGTTGCCCAGTACATTCCCAGTCTTAGTCTCAGGACTATTTCTCCACAAATACATTCCTTAGTATTGCTCAGTAGCTTTCCTCAGCCGCAAGCGTCTCCTCTCACACCTATGTGATGCAGCTGCATACCCCTCATGGGTCACTTGCTCTCTCTGTCTGTCCAACAGGTCCCTTGGGTGCCACCTACACTCTCGACCTCTCCCAGCCTCCCCTGGCTGTTCTACATGTGCTTCCAGCACGCACCAAAGTCTGCATGTGGCCGTGTGCCTCCTGCACACCCACTACTCTCTTGCGCTGTGGTCCAGAGTCCGAATAAGGCTGCTCTCAACCACATGATCAGCCTAGTCTGGTCATTGGCAACACCTGGCCCCAGGACTAGAGATTTAATTCCACCCAGAAGTCTTAAAGTGGCCATACACTGTGCAACCATCGCAAGACCTTAGTCTTGCGATGGTTGTAAAGTGATTAAAAAAACGTACGATCTGCCCATTTGGACAGGCAGATCGTACTCTCGATCATCGCAAAGCCCGCCCCCCTGAGGGGCGGGCTTCCGATGACCACAATGCTGAACGGGCAGTGTACGCGTGCGCACACCGGCCCGTTCGGCATTTGCCTCCCTAACACCGTTCTACAGTAGAAACGGTCGCACGTCTTCGTTCACACTGATCGTACGAGAATCGAGCAGTGTATGGGCACCTTTAGAAATCTTCAGAGTTCCAGATCCCAGCTATAATCCCAAAAACCTGGGAGAAACTGAAAAGCCAGCTTCTTACCTGTAAAACTATTCACATTCTGGAACATCTCAGTCCCTCAGGCTGAGAGTTATGGGTGACTGTGTTGCTAAATTACACCGTGGCTGTTAGGGTGACAACCCCTGGCAGGTGACACGCTTCCCTGAGGGGCGGAGTCTAAGTACCAGCCGGTGTTCACCAGAGCTCCTGATGGTGGAGATGGGCTAGGCTGCTTGCTGGTACCAGGTCGCGATCCCCAGGGTTGCCCTGCCAAGGGATGGATGAGAACAGGAGGGCTCCAATGAGGAGACAGTAGTCAGACCCAGGCAGAGTTCAAGGCAGGCGGCTAGCAGAGGGTGGTCAGATGGTCCCAGGTCAGCAACGATTAATCAGAGGATAAACGCAGGAGTCAAGAGCAAAGTCGGCTCCAGGCAGAAGATCAGGGCAGGCAGCAAGCGAAGAAGGGTCAGGCGGTCTGGGTCAGCAACGACAAAACAGCAGAAGTACAAGCTCTTAGACAAACAGGAAGCTGGCAAAAAGACACAGCACCAGCTCCTTGCAGAGCTAGTGCTTAAATAGCCTTCTGAATCAGAGACGACACGCCCAGTCTCAGGGTACACTGGAAGTCCTGGTCTGGAATCTTTTACTATTACTAGCCATACTGGCCTGGACCCTGTGAGATCCATTAGTAGCGGTTCTTCTGGAAATCCTGGCTGGGATTCTCAGAGGAGAACAGTAAACCCTGACCGGTACTCTGAGCTTACCTTAACAGTGGCATTGCCATACACTACCACATATGGTACAAGGTGGCAGCAATGTAAATAAACAATAACAGGTGTGCTCACTGTAAATATACAATATTTTCCCTCCGATATAAAAAAGCGGCACAAATATTGAAAACTGCAACGGTTGGAAACATATTTCGCAATACTGTATGATGATCATGTGGATTCGGGTGTGAAATATCAATGTTGTCTAATATGTTATATTTGATTCTATAATGAACCCCTTTAACAGGATTTACTTATTTTACCTAGGCCAGTCTAATAGTGATTCAGTCTTGTGTGCATTGTCATATGCCACTTCTGAATAAGTGTTTATTTGTCTAATAGATGAGCAGTCATAACTAAGTGAGCATTCAAGTAGCTATCTTCTATTCAAGAGTTTGTCTCTCAGGTAATCATAGACAAACAACTGTTCACTGTAGCTGCATGTAATGGTAAGTTCCACTATGATAGAAGGTAGCATCCCCGACACTCACTATTTCCTTGTCATAACTGTAATTTACTTGCAAATTTCAAAAGCAAGATCTGCAGTTGACACATAAAATGCACTTGAAAACTGAAGAAGGAGCTTCTAATCACAGTATTAACCATCCCACAGTGCTGCTCACCTAAGCTGGTGGATGAGGATGACAAATGTGAAGTCTTTCTTTTGACACTTCATATTCTCTAAGTGACTCTTAGCCCCCAGCTCAGCTGAGCAGTAGTGATGAGGTTCAGGTTTACAGCTACCATGAGTTCCACCAAAAAGTAAGCCGGTTTGCCAGCAGAAATAAGGAACAGCCTATAATGTAGCGCACAGCCTTTTACCTGGTCAGCGGAGTCATTAATTTGAAGGATTGGATAACCCAGCTCCCTTTCTACGAATAGGTGGACAAACTGCTAGTATGTGTTGGAACTATTAGGGTGACATATGGGTTTTTTTTAATTATTATTTTTGCCATTGGTGCATGCCCCTTATGGCATTGTTCAGCTTTCCATGCCTTTTTATTTGACAATAGATTGCTTATTAGCCCTACAAATGGGCCGAATTGAAAAACTTTATTCCCTATAAATTTAATTGGTGTTTGCCACACAGTTCAGACTTTGGACTTCCAGCAAGATTTGTAGAACTGTTTGTGACCTGAACCCAGCCAGATTGGCTGAACAGTCCTAGTTTAGAATAATTTGTTAATCTAGTATTTAGAAGGATCCTTTTCTCTGCCATTTTTCAGGTGGTGGATAATACACTGAAGCTACCTTTCTTGCTATACTCGACATAGATTTAATTGTCAGTCTACCACCTTACTGTTGACAGTTATTTCTTAGCTTGTCTGCTGCCTGTAGTATCTGATGTTCTTTATGTCTGTTACAGGAACATCAGCAACTGAGGATGGGAGATGGTGAACCAAACCCATATGTGAGGATCAGCAGCACTAAATATATTTTACGGTAGGAATTTATTATGCTGCAAAAAACGTTCTAACAGTTCTAACAGAAATAAATATGCATTGCACTCAGTAGTGCAGATTTTAGATATGATGATGGGTCTGGGCCTATGAAAACACTTTCAATTTAGACCAAAACTCTAATGGGTATAAAAATAATGAGTATGGTAAATTTGGTAAAATGCTTCAGCTGTGAAATTACCATTTTCACTGTCTGAAATGTGCAAAATTGGAATCTCTAAATTTTTGCTCACTGAGCTGCCTAGGCAAAATCTGCTTGATATAAATTAGGGTTAAGATATGTGTTTTGGTTGAGGGGAAAGGGGGTGTATTTAATGTTTAATGTTTCATGTAAATCTTGTGTGAATGTTGTATGGCTCTAAACATTTAAAAATAAACCTCTTTGTGTTTTTGTATTTTATTGTTTGTGTACAGGCTTTTTTAATTAGTTTGCTCATTATTCATTGTTTTTGTTGTTGTTTTTTTTGCTTCTTGAAAATACCTAAAATAATGAGGCTAACATGGTCTGTTTTTTGTCCCAAGAACAGGAGCTTCTGTAACTCTCAGGGGCCATTTAAAGCCCATTGCACCTTTTTCCCGGCCGATCGTTGTAAAGAAAAAACAGGCAGCGATGCCTGTTTACATACAAGTGATCCGCCGGCTATAAAGTCCGGCGCATCGCTTGTATAACGTGCCGGTATGTGTGGCCCCCCTCCCGCTTGTCCCGAGCTTTGCACAGAGGGATATCCGTACACGATCTCTCGATCCGGTCCCCTGTCCGGTGTCATGATCTCCCTCCGGTCCCCTCTCCGGTGTCAGAATGCGGAAATGATGTACATTCATCAGCTTCTTTGGTAGTCTCCAGGTGACATTAGGGGTCTTGTAGACCCATGATGTCTCCATAAAGAGGACCTGTCACATATCTTTGCTATCACATAGGGGGTTTCTTATTGTTATTGTGATAACAATAAAGTTAAATGAAAACAAAAAATAGGAAAAAAAATAAAAGTTGCAAAAAAAAATTAGTCACACATAAAAAATAATAAAAACACAGTCTCCACCCATACATACATGCGTGCAAACATGCGTCGGGTGCGCATAGGTCTGAAAATGATGATTGCACCCATTACACCGCACATGTTACATATCGCCGCGAACGTCAGAGTGAGAGCAATAATTCTAGGGCCATTAAACACTGATAACACTAAACTGATGAGCGTCGCCTATGGTAAATTTTTGATATGGTAGATATGGGGTTTTGCGGGTGCGCGCAATTTTAAGGCTTGACATGTTTGGTGTCTATTTACCCGACGTGACCCCATCTGTTATATTTTACCAAAAAAATTGTTTAATAATGTATTAACGTAATGTGAAAAATAAAAAATCAGTAATTTTTCCTAATATAGTAAAAAAAAAAATCCCAGTGGTGATTAAATACCACCAAAAGAAAGCTCTATCTGTCCCCCAAAAAATGGTATAAAATTCATTTCAGTACAGCGTTGCATGACAGAATAAATGTCAGTCAAAGTACTGCAGCGCTGAATACTGAAAAATGGCCTGGCCAGGAAGGGGTGTAAACACCTGGTCAGCAAGTGATTAAAAACCACCAAAACGACCTTGACTTCACCTTCCTTATTTACATGAATGAATTTTGGCAAACATGCAAAATTTTGTTGAAACTTAATTTTTTGCAGATTTTTTTTGTGAAATGAAAACTTTCCATTTTGCTCATTCCTAAAAATAGATATGAATAAATGTCTTTTTTAATATATTTTTTATAGTCCTAGTGTCACGCCTGTATGGATAGAGGTAACGTGGATCGCAGCTGCGGAGGCTTCTCAGGTCTGGTACCCTGGTTTCACTCTCAATTTTAACAGAGAGTTAGGTTCCTTGCATCACAGCCTCAGGTTTAGATAAATAAGGGGGAGTGGTGAGGGTTAAATTTAAGCAAGCTATTTGAGGAGCAGTGGATATCGTCAATGGACAATGGATTAGCAGGACTTAGATGGTTATAAACAATATTAGCAATGAACAGTCCCCAGTATTGCTTTAAGCTTTGCAGGTTATACTCAAAGACAGTCTTGATAAGGTGTGCAACTGCAGTCAGAGTACTTGCGCTTTGAAGGTAATGGCAAAATGGGAGTAGCTGGGGGTCCTTGGTGGTGTCCGGTTCGGTTGAGAAGGCTGGAGGGCACAATCTGGAGGCTTGGAGGGTCCCAGGAGACAGCAGGTGTTCTGACTCAATATTGGAACGCCATGCTGTCTCGTCTGGGCATTTAAATAGGGCTCTGAAGGGAAGGAGGAGCCGAGGCACGCATTGGTGCACTTCCGCGTTCCACGGTGGAGCGCACGCGGCCCCGAAACCCAGAAGTGACGAGCGTGCGCTCCACCTTGGAATGCAATCGGCCCAACGAAGGAGCGGCTGACTGCCGCATCCTCCGTCCTCGCTGGCTGTTGACAGCGGCGGCCGTTACAGAACCCCCCCCTCAAGGGAGCACCTCCGGGGCTCCTGTCATGAGAAGGGCGGTCAGGGTACCTACGGTGAAAAATTATAATCAGACGGGGTGCATGGACGTCCGAGGAGTCCTCCCAGGAGTCGTCCAAAGGTCCGTACCCCCGCCATCGTATCAAGTATTGTAGACCAGAACCCCGTTTCCTGGAATCGAGGATTTTCTCCACCTCGTACTCGACCTCCCCTTGTACTTCGACTGGGGGTGCAGGGAGTGGTCCCCTGTCGGGGAACGGGCTGGGCTTGAAGAGTTTGAGGAGTGAAACATGGAAAGAAGGGTGTATCTTCCAGTCCGGAGGTAGTATCAGTCTAACAGCGTTAGGATTCATCACCTTCTGTCGGCCAAGCTTCCATGAGGGAATCTTCAGTCGCAAGTTTCGAGTGGAAAGCCACACCATGTCCCCCGCGACGTACGCTGGAGGGGCAGTCCTGTGGGAGTCGCAGCAACGTTTTTGTTTTTCCTGTGCTGCTTCCAGGTTGGAACAGAGAATGCCTGTGGTTTGACTCAGAGTCGAGAAGTAGTCTTCCAACGCGGGAACGTTGTTAGGTAAGAAGGAAGCAGGCAAAGTGTTAGGGTGGAATCCATAGTTCGCAAAGAACGTAGAGACTTGGGTAGAAGCACTGGATGCGTTGTTGTACGCGAATTCAGCGAATGTGAAATGAAAACTTTCCATTTTGCTCATTCCTAAAAATAGATATGAATAAATGTCTTTTTTAATATATTTTTTATAGTCCTAGTGTCACGCCTGTATGGATAGAGGTAACGTGGATCGCAGCTGCGGAGGCTTCTCAGGTCTGGTACCCTGGTTTCACTCTCAATTTTAACAGAGAGTTCGGTTCCTTGCATCACAGCCTCAGGTTTAGATAAATAAGGGGGAGTGGTGAGGGTTAAATTTAAGCAAGCTATTTGAGGAGCAGTGGATATCGTCAATGGACAATGGATTAGCAGGACTTAGATGGTTATAAACAATATTAGCAATGAACAGTCCCCCCGTATTGCTTTAAGCTTTGCAGGTTATACTCAAAGACAGTCTTGATAAGGTGTGCAACTGCAGTCAGAGTACTTGCGCTTTGAAGGTAATGGCAAAATGGGAGTAGCTGGGGGTCCTTGGTGGTGTCCGGTTCGGTTGAGAAGGCTGGAGGGCACAATCTGGAGGCTTGGAGGGTCCCAGGAGACAGCAGGTGTTCTGACTCAATATTGGAACGCCATGCTGTCTCGTCTGGGCATTTAAATAGGGCTCTGAAGGGAAGGAGGAGCCGAGGCACGCATTGGTGCACTTCCGCGTTCCACGGTGGAGCGCACGCGGCCCCGAAACCCAGAAGTGACGAGCGTGCGCTCCACCTTGGAATGCAATCGGCCCAACGAAGGAGCGGCTGACTGCCGCATCCTCCGTCCTCGCTGGCTGTTGACAGCGGCGGCCGTTACAGAACCCCCCCCTCAAGGGAGCACCTCTGGGGCTCCTGTCATGAGAAGGGCGGTCAGGGTACCTACGGTGAAAAATTATAATCAGACGGGGTGCATGGACGTCCGAGGAGTCCTCCCAGGAGTCGTCCAAAGGTCCGTACCCCCGCCATCGTATCAAGTATTGTAGACCAGAACCCCGTTTCCTGGAATCGAGGATTTTCTCCACCTCGTACTCGACCTCCCCTTGTACTTCGACTGGGGGTGCAGGGAGTGGTCCCCTGTCGGGGAACGGGCTGGGCTTGAAGAGTTTGAGGAGTGAAACATGGAAAGAAGGGTGTATCTTCCAGTCCGGAGGTAGTATCAGTCTAACAGCGTTAGGATTCATCACCTTCTGTCGGCCAAGCTTCCATGAGGGAATCTTCAGTCGCAAGTTTCGAGTGGAAAGCCACACCATGTCCCCCGCGACGTACGCTGGAGGGGCAGTCCTGTGGGAGTCGCAGCAACGTTTTTGTTTTTCCTGTGCTGCTTCCAGGTTGGAACAGAGAATGCCTGTGGTTTGACTCAGAGTCGAGAAGTAGTCTTCCAACGCGGGAACGTTGTTAGGTAAGAAGGAAGCAGGCAAAGTGTTAGGGTGGAATCCATAGTTCGCAAAGAACGTAGAGACTTGGGTAGAAGCACTGGATGCGTTGTTGTACGCGAATTCAGCGAGAGGCAGTAAGGAGGACCAGTCGTCCTGGAAATGGGTGCAGTAGCATCGGAGGTACTGCTTAAGTGACTGATTAACGCGTTCCGTTTGCCCGTTAATTTGGGGGTGGTAGGCAGTGAACATGCGATGGTCTATGTGCAAAGCCTCACAGAGGGTTTTCCAAAACCTGAAAACGAACTGGCTCCCCCTATCCGAGATGATCCGAGAGGGCACACCATGGAGCTTGAGGACATGGGCCACGAAGGCGTGTGCGGTCTCTTTTGCCGTCGGTAGTTTTTTCAGAGGGGTGAAGTGAGCCATCTTTGTCAACATGTCAACTGTGACCATGATGGTGTTGGCACCTTCTGACCTAGGAAGGTCGACTATGAATTCCATAGAGACGGCCTCCCATGGTCTGTTTGGTATAGGTAGGGAGGCAAGCAAGCCATAGGGCGGTCTTCTGGAATGTTTACTTGTAGTGCAAGTCTCGCAGGTGGCAACGTACTCGTTTATGGTTTTAGCCATCCCTGGCCACCAGTAGTTTCTCTTCACTAGATCTAGGGTCTTTGCACCTCCTGGGTGACCCACTAAGGGGCAGTCATGGTGTTGTTTAATCACCAGGATTTGCAATGGAGAAGGTACGTAGATCTTATCGTCTTTCATCGCGTTGGATAGACCTAGGCGGAACTGATTCCGGAGTGAGATGTTGTTCCATTGGGTCTCCCTGCTCCAGCGCTTGAACTCTGAGATGTAGTCCTCAGCCGGTCTCCTACCCTGCTTGAGGTTTCGGATAGCGTTCTCAGCAGTCAGCTGTTTGCAGGGATCCTCATAGAGCAGAAACATGGCTTCCAGGAAACAGTTGAAGGACCCCAACAGCTCCCCCTCCTCTTCAAGGTAAGTCTCAGCCCATGCTCTGGGCTCACCTTTTAGGTATGAGATTAGGGTGAGTATTTTTACCCTGTCAGAGTGGTAGGTGCGTGGGCGTAGTTCAAACATCAAGAGACAGGAACTAACAAACTGGCGTTAGGCCTTCCTGTCACCGGAGAATGGTTCCGGAGGGCAGACCTTGGGCTCTGGACGCTCCCGGGGTGGCCCCACGTTCTGTGCGGCACGGATGCGGAGAGCCTCGTTCTCCACCCGAAGCTCATGCATGGAGGCAGTGAGAGTGTCGACCCGTTGGGAAAGGCCAACAAGATGCTCTGCAAGCTCCGCTGGATCCATTTTTAGGGGGTTCCAATATTCTGTCACGCCTGTATGGATAGAGGTAACGTGGATCGCAGCTGTGGAGGCTTCTCCGGTCTGGTACCCTGGTTTCACTCTCAATTTTAACAGAGAGTTAGGGTTCCTTGCATCACAGCCTCAGATTTAGATAAATAAGGGGGAGTGGCGAGGGTTAAATTTAAGCAAGCTATTTTGAGGAGCAGTGGATATAGTCAATGGACAATGGATTAGCAGGACTTAGATGGTTATAAACAATATTAGCAATGAACAGTCCCCAGTATTGCTTTAAGCTTTGCAGGTTATACTCAAAGACAGTCTTGATGATAAGGTGTGCAACTGCACTCAGAGTACTTGCGCTT
Source organism: Nanorana parkeri (assembly GCF_000935625.1). Lineage (NCBI taxonomy): Eukaryota > Metazoa > Chordata > Amphibia > Anura > Dicroglossidae > Nanorana > Nanorana parkeri. The sequence goes on from NW_017306993.1 coordinate 330,132, forward strand.
TGAAGGTTATGGCAAAATGGGAGTAGCTGGGGGTCCTTGGTGGTGTCCGGTTCGGTTGAGAAGGCTGGAGGGCACAATCTGGAGGCTTGGAGGGTCCCAGGAGGCAGCAGGCGTTCTGACTCAATATTGGAACGCCATGCTGTCTCGCCTGGGCGTTTAAATAGGGCTCTGAAGGGAAGGAGGTGCATTGGTGCACTTCCGCGTTCCACGGTGGAACGCACGCGGTCCTGAAACCTGGAAGTGACGAGCGTGCGCTCCACCTTGGAACGCAATCGGCCCAACGAAGGAGCGGCTGGCTGCCGCATCCTCCGTCCTCGCTGGCTGTTGGCGGCGGCGGCCGTTACACCTAGACGCTAAAGCTCAAAATTAGGGGTCTATTCTATTTGTGAGCAGAAGAGGCAATAAATTACAAATTTGTTGCTGACAAGTGTGCTTTAGGGCCATTTAACCTCCCTGGCGGTATTCCCGAGTGTAGCTCGGGGTTACTTTTCCATACCATAAGCGGTAACCCGGAGCTACACTCAGGAATGCCACATTGCATTTAATTACCTTGTCCCTCAAGCCGCGCTGTGTTCTCCGGCCAATGCTGGCATCCGTCTTCTGGGTTCCGCCCCCCCTTGCGAGCGTACACGTCACAGAGGGGGAGGAACCGGCGGGATATTTTAAAAAAACAACTGACAAAAACGAAAAAAATTCAAAAAAAAAATAGAACGAAAAATGACAGGAAAAAAAAGAAAAAATCATACCGCCAGGGAGGTTAAAGTATACCTAAAGCCAAGAACAAAAATGTTTTTCATTACAATATTAGTTTTCATTTAGAAGACCCTGGGCTCTCTTTGTGAAATCTCTGTCCCTCGTATAATCGGAGAAAGCATTGTATTCATTGATAAAAATACTAGCAGGGTTATTCACAAAAGGGTGAAGCGTTTGGAGAAGGCAGGAGATGTGAACAATCTAGGCCAAAATTGCTGATTTGGAAAAATTCTCCAATTCAGCTAATTTTCCAGGTCAGCTATGTTGTCCTAGATTGTTCACTTCTCCTGCCTTCTCCAAACTCTTCACCCTTTTGTGAATAGCCCTGTAGGTGTTCTCTGAATGCCTGATATGTCGGGTGAGCAATCCGCTGTGTTTTTAGAGCCAAGGGGAAGCTGCTCAGCATAGTGCCATACAGGACCCAGAAGAGTGCTGGTAAGCACCTTTGTAGCTCTGGCTACTACAGTGTTTTATAGGATCCCCATGGCCCTACCAGAAATAAAATATATATACTTGCTTTGGGCCAAGCTGAACCACTGTAAGAATACATAAATATGTATACCTGGAGTTTAGCTTTAAATGTAAAATAATTATTTGAGAAATAATTGTTTGAAATGTTAATTCTTAAATTTAACTAAAAGCAGGTCCAGGAGTCGCTTACCTTTTAGTAGTAATATGTATTGGACGATTAGAACAAAAATGGCCAAAGATGGAAAATGGCTTAGATTCAGACTGCATTTTGAACCCACATTATCACAAACATACAGATTTACTGGTTTCTTTTTAAATCAAATAGTTTTTATTAAATTTTTGCACAGTAGGAAAACATAAGGCATAGACAGAAACAAAAACAACAAGAAAAAAAGAGGAAAGGAAGCATCCATATCCATACATACAATACAAAACATATTTCGACAAGAACATGTTACCCGCCAATTAAAGAACACAGTAAACATTAAGTATTGTGAAAGCCTCGTGAACCCACTACTGGAACATCAGAACATACCCATATATTCGTCCCACCCACTTATACACAATGGTCTTACGGGTGTGGCAAGGTAATGGGGTGCATACATCAAGGGCCGCTAGAAAAGACACATGGACTCCATCTACGCAGATATGTCCTGCCCCCGATATGTCAACCAGTTATCCCACAGGGAGTGAAATCGTATCAGGGTGCCCCGTTGTTGAAAGGTGATGCGCTCATAGGCAATGACCCTATCCAGTTCCGCATGCCACATTTTTAGTGTAGGTGGGGAAGAGGATATCCATTTATGGACTGCTAGCCTGGTTGCCGTGAATAGTGCATGTTTAAGGGCCAGGACTGTGTGGTTAGTGAGGTCCGTATCTTCAATAATGCCAAGTATGCACACCAATGGTGTGTTGAGAGAGAGGATGTAAACACATGATTGAGAGTGTTTATGACCTTATCCCAATACCGGACCAGTTTTGGACATCTCCATAGTAGGTGTATTAAGGAGCCACGTCTGAAGCCGCATTTGGGACAACTGGAGTCAGCCCTTAGTCCTATGCGGAACAGAAATTCAGGGGTGCGATATGTTCTGTGAACAATGAACAGTTGAGTCAGCCTGTGTGTAGGAGATAGTGAGACCTGTGTGACCCCCTGCAGGACATCCTCCCAAGTGTCATCTGACATGGGTCCCACGTCACCCTCCCAACCCTCCCTGCACCGCAGAGGGATAAGAGTGTGCGACTTAAGTTGCAAGTGAGCATACAGGAAGGAGATAATCCCTTTGGTGCCAGTGGCTAATAGTATCGTATCAAGTATCGGGGTGGGCAAGATCACTGGAGGACCCCCTGGAAACTGGGATCTTAGAGCGTGTACCATCTGGAGGAACTGGAAGTGCCATCTATCAGGGAGGCCATGCGTATCCATTAAGTGCCGAAAGTCGCACAATGTACCCTCCCTGTATAGCTGGGACACTGCTATCACCCCCTTCGCAGACCAGTCCACTGTGCCCCGGAGTGGGAGAAGCTCCGGGAGGCGACCATTCCGCCAAAGCGGAGTATATACAGTGGGGGTAGAGATACCCATCACCGTTTTGGCCGCATCCCAGACCTGCCCCATCAACCGCACAGTAGGAAGGGCTGAATGGGCCTTAACGTAGAGGTCACTGTCCAGGTAATGTAAGGGGCTCAGTCCTTGGAACAGGTATAGTAGCATATGAAGTGATTGGGACCGATGGCCCTCAACCGCCCAGGCTGTAAAGTGTTGTAGTTGCGCAGCCAAGAAGAAGACCCACGGGTTGGGGAGAGCCAGCTCTAGGCCGCTGAAGGACATCCAACCGCAATCTTGGAGGCTTCAACCAGAGGGAACGTAGTGCATCCAAAGGGAGGAGGTTGGAGTTGTCCCAATTAACAACCAGACCAGAGTACTTGGCAAATTCCGACAACAGAGACATGACATTGGACAGAGATGCCTCCGTGTCCGCTAAAAACAGCAGAGTGTCATCCGCATAGAGGACAATTTTTTCCTCTTGTAGACCCCTCCTAAAGCCTATCACATCCGCAGAGCGCCTGACCAGTGCAGCAAGAGGTTCAATGGCTAGGGCAAACAGCAAGGGCGACAGCGGGCATCTCTGCCTGGTGCCCCTCTGCAAGGCAAAGGCAGAAGACAGGGAGTCGTTGATCTTAACTCTCGCAGAGGGGCGGCAGTATAGCAAGCGCACCCATCTGCAGAAATTTGGACCAAAGCCAAAGGCTGACAGGACTGCCCACAAATACCGCCATTCGACACTGTCAAACGCTTTCGCAATGTCCAGAGCAAGTAAAGCCCTGCCACCCGAGTTGTCCACGGGAACCTGCATGTTCAGGAACACTCTGCGGATATTAATGGCCGTGCATTTGTTGGGCATGAAGCCGGACTGATCTGAATGAACCACCGAAGCAATTTTCTGTGATAGTCTATTTGCAAGCACTTTAGCCAGGATTTTAATATCGGTGTTCAAGAGGGAAATAGGCCTATACGCCTCAGGCAGCAGCGATTTTTTTATTCTTTTTGGGTATCACAACTATGGTGGCCTCATACATCGTAGCCGGTAAATGACCCGTGGAAAAGGCGTCATTGTAGACCTCTAGGAGGTTAGGAAGCAGGGTCGTAGGGTAGGTCTTATACACCTCAATAGGCAGCCCATCTGGACCAGGGGCCTTACCGGTAGGGAAGCTAGTTAGAGCGATTTCCAGCTCCTCCAGAGTGATAGGGGCCTCCAGGTCTATGCCATCAGCCGGTGAGAGGGATGGGAGGGAAACACCACTCAAGTAGGTCAAAAGCTCGGTGTCAGAGTAGCCCGCCCGTGTTTGGTACAATGAGGCATAGAAGTCTAGGAAAACATCCGACACCATGCCCTGACTCGAGTGTGTAACCCCCGAGTCAGATATGGCCCCGATATAGCTCGAGGGTTGCTGAGCCCTGGCTATCTGGGCCAGCAGTTTGCCCGCAGCATCACCCTCCACCCAAAAAACCCGCTTGGTGAAAAATAGTTTGTTTTGGGACTGTCTATTCAGTAGGGCATCAAGGGAGCTCTGCGCTCTCAACCAGCCAGCCTGGGCCTCAGGTGTGGGATCATGCACATAAACCCGTTCACTGTCGGCCACTAGCTGACGAGCCTGAGACAGTTCCCGCCTGGTGTTAGATTTAATGGAGCTAACATTTTTAATAAACAATCCCCTAAGGTAGGCTTTCAGGGTGTCCCAAACCACACCGACAGGGGAGGAGGGGATATTGACCGACAGGAAAAATCTAACGTAATTCTCCAATGCTGCGTGTTCCTTAAATAGTGTCAACCAGAACGGGTGAAGTCGCCAGGGGAGTGAGGATCTGCGGCTGCCCAAACGTATCTGAACGGACAACATGGAGTGGTCAGATAGACATCTCGGGTGTATTTCTACCAAATTAACATACATAAGCATTTCAGACGTGCCCATGGCTAGATCTATTCGTGAGAGGGAGTTATGGGACTTGGAGTGACAAGTATATTGTAAATCCTCAGGGTGGGTTAGTCGCCACAAATCCATCAACCCCATCTCCGTGCAGAGCCGATTGAGAGGGGTGTCAGGCGCTTGATCCCTAGCCGCATTATGGGGGAACCTATCGATACTTGGGTTCAAGACACCGTTAAAGTCACCCACCACGAGGACCGGAATCGGCAGTTTATCCGCCAGGAAGCGAGCCAGGTCCTTGAGCACAGCATTGGAGAATGGCGGCGGGATATATATGGAGGCGATAACACAGGTTAGCTCTAATATGTGACAGTGAAGAAATACATATCGACCTGCTTCATCCACCTTAATCTGCGTGCAGGAGAACGGCAAATTTTTATGAATTAGAATTGAGACTCCTCTGGAATAAGAGGAGTAGCAAGAATGATATGTGTTTTGACAGAAGCGTCTGCTCAGGGTACCCATGGTGTCCCTGGTCAAGTGCGTCTCCTGCAGGCAAATCACAGAGGGTTTAACCTGCAAAATACAATCAAAGACAGATCGCCGCTTCGCTGCATCCCCCAACCCCCTCACATTCCAGGAGACAAGTGTCACTAGGTGATCAGACATAGGCAATGCAGAACATCTGGCAACAGGTAGAAACTAACAATAGGAGGGCATACCCAGGCCAGTCCACAGAGGCCACTAGTGAGCATGGCTAGGCACATCAGATCCCGTCGAAAGAACATCCAAGGCATATGGAGCAACAACAAAAAAGAAAGGAAAAAAAAAGACAAAAGTCCAGGAGCAGAGTTGTAATGTAGAATAGCGTAGGCACAAAGCAAAACCCCATTTCGGGAACATCCACGCAGGGAAACCTTCGGGGGAAGATGGCAACAGGCCGTGACATCGTATGAATCCCATAACAGAACCAAAACAGCATAGGGACTCTTTCCAACGCGACCGAGTCAACAGCATAAAGGTGGAGAGGTCATCTCCCACGCACGGCTAGATACAGTGGGTTACCATACTGTGAGGCAGATAGAAAAGGACAGCTCCACTCCTTGTGGGTAACCAGGCCTTCAGGTGGCCGATGGGGCCCGACGGCGGTCGAATTTATCCAGCCAGGATGAAGCTTGTGAGGGGTTGTCAAAGAAGTGGGTTTCTCCATCTGCGATCACTCGGAGCCTCGCAGGATAGATCATGGAGTAAGACAGATGGAGGTGTTGGAGACGCTTCTTGACATCACAGCACTTAGTCAGTCCACCGGAGATGCGCACGGGAATCAGGGTAAGCCCAGCAGGGTATTTGCAGGATAAATGGTGAGAGAGCTCTCCGGGACACGTCCGATCACATGCAGCTGCTGGCCACGCCGCCGATTTACTGGTTTCTACACAGATAACCTAAATTTAAAAAACCTATTGTACTAGTACATAATAGATAACAATAGATACACACAAAACAAGAGACAACCATTGATCTTTGGTAAAATATAAATAAAAATGCTTGCTGTGAAAATTTCAAATCAGGGATGTTTCTAGGGTACTAATAGACCAGTGAAACTTCTGGGCAATGTTGAGGGGCTGGTAGGATACCATGATGACCACTTTGGATCAAATCCTAGTCTTAGACTAATATAATTTTTTTTAACTAAACAAAAATGAATTGACCTAAAAACTGTAATGTCACCTTAGGATGACATGACTAAAATAAATGTATTATCATTTCGTAGAAAAAATAAATAATAATAGATTTGGTATAAAATAGATCATTTACACAATGTTCCAAGACTGGATTATGCATTATATGTATCTCCATATTTCAAGAGACCCAGGGTGATCAGTAAAAGACCTAGGGCACCCAGTAGAAGACCTGGCAAATTCAGTAGAAGACCCCAGGCACTCGGTAGAAGACCAAGGGCACATGCCCTGGGTACTAAGGTCTAGCAGCACCCCCTGGTTCAAATTGTAGTTTTTCATAGTGATTTGACTTTGTCCATGCAGGTATCATCCTTTCACTTGTCTTTCATACAGAAGACATTGTTAAAGCACACCTGTCTTAAAACATATGATGACTGCCATTCTGGTCCTCCATCTAAAAATCTTCATTGTAGGGCTGCAACAACTAATCGACATAATCGATTATAATCGATTATTGAAAAAGTTGTCAACTTTTTCAATAATCGATTAATCGGCTTCTGATCAGTTGGCCCTGTTCACAGCTCCACACGCTGTGCACCGCACCTCCTCCCCACCTCACGCTCGCCGCTGCCAGACCCGCTCGCATCCACGCTCCACACGTCGCACCTCCTCCCCGCCTCACATTTCCTGCCCATCCACATCCACGATCGGCACAGGGACGCGGGGAGATGTAGTAAAGAGGAGCAGGTGTGGGGGTATGGCAGCTGCTGATAGACAGGTCCGATCTCAGAAGCACGTTGCTGGAAGACTGCACTTTCCCACACATGGTGCTCTATAATGTATTGCTGGGATTTGTATTCCTCTATAGCTGATGGTACATTGTGCTGTATATTATACATAGGAATACAAATCCCAGCAATACATTATACACTGTATGTATAATGTATTGCTGGGATTTGTTGTCCTCCTCTATAGCTGGTGATATTCTGCATTGCGCTGTATAGAGGACTACAAGTCCCAGCAATAATACATTATACAGCGCAATGCAGAATACCACCAGCTATAGAGGAGTACAACAAATCCCAGCAATAATACATTATAAAGTGGTACAATGCTAAATACCACCAGCTATAGAGGACTACAAAACCCAGCAATAGTACATTATACAGCGCAATGCAGAATGCTGCCAGCTATTATGTACTATTGCTGGGATTTGTTGTATTCCTCTATAGCTGGCAGTATTCTGCATTGTGCAGTATAATGTGCTTTTGCTGGGTTTTGTAGTCCTCTATAGCCGTTGCCATTCTGCATGCATTGCTGTATAATTTTACACTTTCCATTTCACTATATTGCACACCACACTATCTTTTTTTCTTTTTTACTTCCACTGGTCCAAGCTTGCTCCTGTGATGGACTACAACCTTAATACAAACTAGTAGTCCTATCACTGGAGCCATTTTTTAAGCTTTATTTTATAGTTTATCCGATTAACCGATTAATCGAACTTAATAATGGGCTAACTAATCGATTTTGAAAATAATCGTTAGCTGCAGCTCTACTTCATTGCACAGTGTCTCCCTTCAGTACTTCTCAGTCACTGATTCCAAATATGCCAAGCAGCAAATTAAAGTAAGGCCTCATTCACACTGCCACGCATATGCTCGCGTATTGTACCATATGCAAATAAATGGCTCCATACACATAGCCGCGTATGGAGCCGTATATTTGCGTATCGTATATATGCGCAAAAACAGAATGGAACCGAGATGTGTCCGGGCAGCGTATTTCTGCGTATTTTACACGCATATGCAAGTTTGCGCGTGTATACGCCTACAGTTCAATAAAATTTCCATTAGGAATGATGCATTCTGGGAATGCAAATAGTTCACGCATATATGCACATACGCTTGTATATACGCGCACATACGCTCGTATATACGGGCATAGACGCTCGTATATACGCAATATACAATTTTGCTTGCATTGTGTGTGAAGGAGCCCTAAAAGAAAAGTCAGAATTTGCCATCACCATATATGACCGTGGTCAATGAGTCAGAAGTTATGGAAGCCAAAGCATCAACGTGACAACCAGGGAACTAACATTTCCAGGAGAGGAAATGGCAGCCCAAACATTTCACTCAGACATGTTTCTTTAAGATTTAATTTGTAAGGACCCAAACTTGTATGTGAACTAGAGATGAACAAGTCACTTGAAAATCTGCAATAACAACATTTACAGAAGAATGTATCTACCCCTGAAGGTTAAGCTGTTTTTACCTTTTTGCCTATGAGGTTTTAATCATACCACATCTCACACCTGTTTACCCCTTTATGAACCCCTTATGGGAGAAATATATACATTTCAGCTATGGGCCGTCTGATTCACAAAGTTTTGTAACTTGTAACACTGAAGTAATACATTCATAATTTTTGGGGGGACTTATAAAGCTTTTTAGGGAGGAGGGCACTGTGCAAAGTTCAATTTGCGCGGTTCGGTGAACCCAACAAAATGTCTGCTAAACTCAAACATAGCGCTGAACCTCATTAAAGTCTGTGTGAGCCAAATCTTTTTTTACCAGCCTTATTCAGTGGCAATTTGCAAGCTTTTCTTTAGTATAAAAAAGGTAATAGGTTGCTGGGCACTGCCGTGGGGCACATTTACCAATGCAAAAAACATTGTGCAAAAATACCACTCAGTGGAGAGAGTCTTTTAGTACAGCTTATGGGGCAACATAAAAAAAAATACAAATCCCTTGAATAAGATGCTTTGGTGAAGCCTTAAAACTGCATTGAAGTAGCAGATGCAGTAGAATGTACTTTATGTACTTTAAAAAGGGACATTTTGCTTTTACAAATGGCAGCCAAGGATCTGTCATTTAGCAGGTGTAGCACTACTATTGCTAAATGACAGATCCCCGCTGGCTTCTGTTTCTCAACAGATTAGTGTATCAATATGGTCTTTAAATGACAGATCGCCACTAGCTTGGCATGTGGTCCATGGTCCGGGATCCCTGCTGCTGTGTTTACATTTCAGCAGGGCTGGGGAGCTGCCATTAGTGATGGTAGTAATGGCAGGGTAACATTGTCATGCCAGCACTATTATTATTATTATTACATAGTATTTATATAGCGCCAACAGTTTGTGCAGCGCTTTACAATGTAAGGAAGACATTACAATACAATTCAAGACAGGATGGTAAGGAGGGCCCTGCCCCTGAGGGCTTACAATCTGAGAGAGGAGGGGGAAATGATACATGAGGAGGTAGCTGTGTGGGGATGAATTGTTTGAGAATGTGATGGTTCAGTGGTTAGGTTGAGGTGGGATAGGCTTCCCTGAAGAGAAGAGTCTTCAGGGAACGCCTAAAGACAGTCAGGGTGGGAGATAGACGGACAGGTTGGGGTAAAGAGTTCCAGAGGATGGGAGAGACTCTAGAGAAGTCCTGGAGGCGAGTATGGGAGGAGTTGACTAGGGAGCTGGAAAGCAGGAGGTCTAGGGAAGAGCGGAGTGGACGGTTAGGGTGATATTTTGAGACAAGGTCTGAGATATATCCGGGGGCAGAGTTGTGGATGGCTTTATAAGTGACTGTTAATATTTTGAATTTTATCCTCTGGGCGAGTGGAAGCCAGTGCAGGGATTGGCAGAGGGGGGTTGCAGACACTGAGCGGTTGGTCAGGTGGATGAGTCTGGCAGCTGCATTCATGATAGACTGAAGGGGGGATATCCTGTGCCAATGAGGAGGGAGTTCCAATAGTCAAGACAAGAGATAACAAGTGAGTGTATGAGTAGTTTTGCGGTGTCATTGGTGAGGAAGGGGCGTATTTTGGAGATGTTACGAAGGTGAAGGCGGCAGGATTTGGATAGTGATTGGATGTGTGGAAAAAAGGTGAGGTCCGAGTCAAGGATGACACCTAGGACCTTGGCATTGGAGGAGGGGTGGATAGTTGTGTTATCAATCTCAACTGAAATGTTGGGGGAAGGTGCACGGGTAGGAAGAAATATCAAGAGCTCAGTTTTTTAAAGATTGAGTTTTAAGAAATGTTGTGACATCCAGACGGATATGTCAGTTAGTAGATTAGTGACACGAGAGGACACAGAGGGGGAGAGTTGTGGAGTGGAAAGATAAATTTGAGTGTCATCGGCATAGAGATGGTATTGGAAGCCATGTGAGGTTATTAGTTGACCAAGGGAGGAGGTGTAGATAGAGAAGAGAAGGGGTCCAAGGACAGAGCCTTGGGGGACCCCTACAGAAAGAGGAAGAGGAGGGGAGGAGTTAGAATTGTAGGTGACACTAAAGGAGCGCATAGATAAGTAGGAGGAGAACCACGAGAGAGCAGAGTCTTGTAGGCCAAGCGAGTGGAGTTTTTTGAGGAGCAGCGGGTGGTCAACAGTGTCAAAAGCAGCAGAGAGGTCTAATAGCAAGAGTAAGGAATAGTGGCCGTTGTTTTTAGCTGTTATTAGGTCATTGGTGAGTTTTAGGAGGGCTGTTTCAGTGGAGTGTTGAGGGCGAAAGCCGGACTGAAAGGGGTCCAAAAGGTTGTTATTAGCGAGGTGGCAACTCAGGCGGTTGTAGATAAGGCGTTCTAGTAGTTTAGAGGTGAATGGGAGTAAGGAGATAGGTCTGAAATTATTGAGGTTGGTAGGGTCCAGTGAAGGTTTTTTGGGTATTGGGGTGACTAGTGCATGTTTGAGAGGGGTAGGAAAGATTCCAGTAGAGAGTGAAAGATTGAAACTGTGAGTAAGAGAGTGTAGGATAGAGCAAGAGGGTGACAGAAGTAGTTTTGAGGGAACAGAGTCCAGGGGGCAAGTGGTGAGGTGGGTGTCAGAGAGGAGCTTTGTAACTTCCTCTGTGGTGACAGGGTCAAAAGAGGAAAGTAACAAGTGTGAGGGAGGGTCTGGTACATTAATAGGGGAAGTTGATTGGACAGTGGCAATCTGTGGGCACTATGTTGGGCTACCCCATACTCATTCATGCACCTGGTGGCAGATTTTTGAGGACCCCTTATTCTAAAGGGGCTTCAGATTCTGAAAAGTATCCCCACATCCCTTATGGAGACAGGATGTGGAGATGAGGCCCTTGTCCCCATCAAGAAGGGAACAAGGTGCCGGACAAGGATTTCTCCCAAGGTACCTAATGTTAAGGGCATATGATCATATGATACTATTCCTCTTTTATTTAGGCATGCAATCTGACTGGCCCCCCTCCCTTTCCAGGCCTGGTTTTTTTTTCTTAAAGAGAAAGCACACCATTTAAAAGAAGATTTGAAGAAATGGTGTAAGGTCCTCCTAATGTTTAATAAATAACTGTTATCTAGGCATACAGACTGGCCAGAAAAGGGGACTGAATGCTTGCTGCCCCCTCCCCCTCTTCCTTTTGGGGTCACGTAGTCTGTATACATTCCATTTAAAAGAAGATACAAGAAATAGTGTAGGGTTCCCCTAACATTTAATAAATATCCAGACATACAGACTGAGTGGCCTGAACCAGGCCACATGTCCTCAACATTAGGAGAATACTTTGCAAGGCAAAGAGGCTTTCTCCTGGTTACCCCTCCAAACAAAACCTATGTCTTTTTCTAATTGTACTGTCATGAACTTTACCATAACATGCTAACTGAGGCCTCTAAAGTCTGAGATGTAACTCTTCTGGGGTTTTTTTTTTTGCAATTTGTCTGAGCATTGTGAGATCTGACCTTGGGGTGAATTTGCTGGGATGTCCACTACTGGGAAGATTGGCAACTGTCTTGAATGTTTTCCACTTGTGAATAATCTTCCTAACTCTAGAATGATGGACTTTAAAATGGTTTGGAAATGGTCTTATAACCCTTCCCAGATTAATGTGCAGCAACAATTGCTTCTCTAAGCTCACTGCTTAGCATCATGGCATCATGGTAACTCACACCTGAATGCTCTAGACCAGCAAACTGCTAGAACTTCAGCTTTTAAAGCCCATTCACACCTTTACCGGATCATCACCAGACCAGATTGTTTCCGGACCCAAAATGCATCCTAATGTATCCCTATGCTTTTTCTGGCCTCTGTTCACACCAGCATAGTCGAATGCTGGAATGTGGAATGCACAAAAACGCATACAAACGCACTGGATCGCACCTGAAAGACCATTTTAAGCAGATAAAAGAATTCCAAACGCAGCAAGCGGTAAAATGCGTCAAAACCGCAATGCACTGCGTTCCAGAACTGGTTCAGAAAATGGTGTGAACCTGCCCTTTATAGTGGTAGTCACACTTGCTGATGATTAATTAACCACTTCTTGACTGGGGTGTTTACAACCCCTTCCTGTGCAGGCCATTTTTTAGTATTCAGCGCTGCAGTACTGCCGTTTTTATTTTTAACTATATAATGAAAAATGTGCAGAAAATGTTTTTAAAAAGTTTTCACTATGTTATAAAACATTTATTATTACCCAAATTTTTAGTAAAATATAAAAGCTGGGGTCACGTCGGGTAAGTAGACACTAAACATGTCAATCATAAAAATGCCCACAAAATCGCAACAAATTACCATACCCATACCACACCCAAAATTGGCCATAGGCAACACTTTAAAAGCTTTTACCACTCAGTTTAGTGATTTAATAGCCCTAGAATTATTGCTCACGCTCCGATATTCATGGTGATGGTAACATGTACAGCGCAATCGTCATTTCCGCAGATAGGCGCATCTAACCCGTGTGTGTGTGGGGACGGGGGACTTAAAAAAAATTATTTTTGTGTTTGTTTTTTTATATGTGACTTTCATTTTATTTTTTTACACTTTTTTTCATTTAACTTTATTGCTATCACATAGGGGGCTAACATTCCCCCTATGTGATAGCCAATATACAGTGACAGGTCCTCTTTATGTAGACATCAGGGGTCTTTAAGACCCCTAATGTCACCTAGGGACCCCCAGAGAAGTTGATGAAGCAAAGATCTACTTCACCAGCCTCTCCCCAGCTTCTATAGCTGGAGTACAAAAATTAGGAACCATCACACAAGCAGAGACACCACCCCTGAATATAATATATGCCAACAAAAGAAATTGTTGGAATAGAGATCTGGAATATATCATTTAACTTTATAGGTACGAATAGGACCGATATTTGGCTTCCCTGCTTTCCCATTGCCTCCCCTGATGTTTTTGTTCCCTGGTTGGGTAGGGAGACTCCCTGCAGATGGATATCCACTCACCGGCAAGAGAGTCATTAGGATGGTATTTATTGTATTTTGATTATGTATGGTCAGTTGATATCAATCAGTTTTGTATATCGATTATTGTGTAGACATTTGTAAATTCATTCTCATATCCATACAAATACTATAGGTAAACGTTCTAAAATTTTCCTGATGAAGCTTCGGTGAAACGCATTGAAGATTGGAGCAAGCACAGAATCATGGCTGAATTTTTGATTTATAGAACAATTATGTACAATTATTTATCAAGACATGAATATAATGAGAGTATTGAAAAAAAAATATGAATTTATAATCATGTTTTCTGTACGGGTTCCAGGGAAGTTATTTATGTTACATACATCTACAGTATCTATGATTTTATCTGGATGAATGGATATGTGTGTATGTATGTGTATATATATATATATAAAAGTTCTATTAAACATTAATTTTACTATATTTATAAATCAAATGATTTTATTCCTTGGATCTATTCCCCTGTATTCCTCAGAGGTCACCTGAAAGCCCCATTTTTTCTTTTGTTGTTCTATAGCTGGAGAGGGACAGCTGAATATGGAAGTGATGTAATATACATAATTTCCTGAGACCGGCGGGGAGATCAGAGGGAGTCTTGTACTGATCTACCTCTGATCTCCAGTGACAGAGCCGCTGTGCTGGTCCCAGATCCGCACCAGACACAGCAGAGCTCGGGATCAGCGGCACCAGGGAGGGGGGGCACACAAACGCACGCATAATACAAGTGATCGGGCGGCTCCATCGCTGGCTGTTTGCACACTAGGCAAGACCAGCTAGTTGCACCCCCCTCCCGTGGCGCAACCCCCAATCCGCCCCCCTGCACAGCCCCATTCTTCTGCGGGTTAGCTTCTGCAGGCAACAGGTGGATATAATTTAATTTGAAATAGCCAATAGCAGACTGGCAATTGAAACCCCACCCACTGAGCAGAGGAGCGAACTTGAGAGAGAGAAAGTTGTCTCTCACTTACACTCCTCTGCTCAGTGGGTGGGGGCAATAGCCAGCCTGCTATTGGCTTTGGCAATTTGAAATAGACGGGACGCCACGGTTTTTCCACATTTTTGGGGGTGGGGTTCCTCCTTTTAAAATTGCCCCCACGTGATAGCATATTGTCAGTGACAGGTACTCTTTAAGGTGATGCTAGGTGTCCAAAAGACTCCCAGTATCACCTTTACACTTGAAATAATCTATTGAAGTGCACATCGCACTTCAATCGCTTATTGCTGCCCTGTCAGACGTACCAGCGAACTAGTGGTGTGGTAAGGAACCCACTGGCAGGAAGCGGCCGATAAGTCCAGAAACGAAGTACAATTTAGGGGCAATCCACGAGAATAGTCCAGTCCGGTTCGTGGCAGGCAGCGATTGTTCAGAGGCCATAGACAGTCCAAGGGTTCAGTAATCAGGAAGTACAACGAAAGGGGCAACAGGTAACAGGATCAACAGGGGGGCTAGGTGTTCACCAGAAGGTGGAATAACTCAGCAATAAGCCAGAGCTCCGGCCAGGTTTTTATAGCCAGGGGAGGTAAGACCACCCCCCGGTCACCGAGGCAAACAGGAGGCTTCCCTCCCCAGGAACCAATGGCAGGTGAGAGAGATGGAAGGTGTGTGCTGGGAACCTCCTCCAGCAAGGCCCACACCTGATGGCCCTAATGGTGCAGGAGCGATACGCTCACGCTTCCGTGGATGCGTGCGCAGCCTGCGTACTGCGCATGCGCACCCGGAGCCCGGGCACCAGGAGTTCTACCAGGCTGGAGGGGAACCCTGCGCCGTGCCCGTGGTCCCCAAGCAGAGGTGACACCCCCTGTTTCCTGACATGCCCAGCAATGACACCTATGGGACCGGAAGTGATGTAATTTGCATCGCTCCCGGTCCCATAGTACGGGTAGGGGATCAGCAGACGGAGGTTCGCTGATCTCCTCCCCAGATTCCCCCCTGACACCAGAGAAGCAGGTCCCGGGCCCGTAGGAGGGGCAATGGAGCCCGGGAAACACGGTGGGGGGTGGCCCGTTTACCGGCCTGGAAAAGCGATCGGACAACACAAGAAGCCTGATGACTTCTATTGTAAAGCAGGCAGTCAGCTTTACAATTTTAAACAGAGTCCCGACGTCTTTAGCCACTGGGAGTCTGTTTAAATGGGCTTGGTGCCAGTGACGTACTATAAACGTTACTGGTCACTAAGGGGTTAAAGGAATTTCTCATTTTTTCTCATTCAAGTTTTTTTTATTGAAAAATATCACAGATATAAAAATATATCAGTGTGACAATTCTCAACAATACAATTCTCAGAATTACAAATAAACAGATAAAACAGAGGTACAGACCTATATCAGAGGGGGGACAAGGGTCCTTCCCTGACCAACATGGGCTAAGTTATCGGGGACAACATTTCAATGGCAGTTATAGGATATTCAACAACTGGTACAATAATAGGCAGAATTATGCACTAACTGGCGTCTAAATCTTCGCCCTCTACAGGGGTCGTCCCATATGTCAGTTTATTGATCCTTAGGATAGTAAGGGTACAAACAAGACCAGGGGATAGAAGAGGAAGGAAGTAAGAGAGGTAAAGTAAGAATGGTCGTATGGATATGGAAAAGTATGTTTAAATGGGTCCTGGGTGGAGTTGTGGAACTTAGATAGTGAGCAAACATCGGTCAAAGGTGGGCGTTAAGAAGTGTTGTACCCATGGAGACCAGATAGCCTCAAATTAAGCCATAGAGTTGTTTTGTTCATGAGACATGATCCATGAGATATAGTTTTTAGCCTTAGAGATACTGAGGATGGGTGATTTCCATGATATGGCAATCTCATGTTTGGCCGCCGAGAGTACTTGAGAGTAAATTTCCGTTTAGATGGAGGGAAGTCTGCAGAGAAGTGATTAAGTAGGGCCAGAGATGGATTTTTTGATGTAACCCTTTTTTGATGTAAGGATTGTAAGCATATGGAAGATGCGATCCCAAAATTTGAACACTACAGGGCAGGACCACCAGGTATGGAAGTAAGAGCCATGTGCAGCACATCCTCTAAAACATAGGGGGAATAGCTTGGTGCAAAGGAGGCTATTTTGGTGGGGACCATATACCATCGCAGGATGATCTTATAGTTCATTTGTAATATATTGGTGTTGCGTGAGCATGATTTAGTGGTTTTCCACAAGCAGTGCCATTCGTTTTCAAGAACAAGACCAATATCCTGTTCCCACTTCTGAATGTACCAGGGGGGAGAGGAAGCAGCGGTGGAGATAAGGGATGAGTAAAGGAGGGAAATAAGCCCGGGGCTGTGGGGGTCATCTCGACATTTGAGTTCAATAATAATTTGTAAGCATCGGAATAATTTAATCCCGGAGAGATTATATTTTTCTCTTAAATAGGAAAAGGGTTTATACCATTATCAGACTGAAGTCTCCAGATTCTAGTCAGGCCCTATCAGACCGGGCTAGAAAAGATTTTGGTAAAACAATAGCTGGCAA
The DNA here is from genome assembly GCF_000935625.1 of Nanorana parkeri. Lineage (NCBI taxonomy): Eukaryota > Metazoa > Chordata > Amphibia > Anura > Dicroglossidae > Nanorana > Nanorana parkeri. The sequence goes on from NW_017306993.1 coordinate 347,140, forward strand.
GAAGCCCGGTTTGGAGAGGAATGAGAGTAGAGGGAGATGAGCGGAGATGAGTCCCGCTGAGTATTTGGAGGAGTCACAGAGACGTAAAGAGTGAGATATAATCGGATCTGATATGGAGGTTCGATGTTTGGGGAGGAGCCAGAGAATATTATCAGTAGCTATACGATGGATGAGTTGAGCCTCAATATCGACCCAGTGAGGGGTTTCATAGGTGGCATGATATTTAGTGAGCTGACTGATCTTGGAAGCAAGATTATATTTAGAAAAATTAGGGACACCTAAACCTCCACTGGATCTTGGCAGGAGCATTGTACGTAACGGTACCCTAGGTCTTTTATTCACCCAAATGAAGGTAGAGACCTGAGATTGAAAGGTTTTGAGAATATTTGCAGGGAAATATACTGGCAACACTCGAAATAGGTAGAGAAGTTTGGGGAGGATAGTAATTTTTACCGCTGCAACGCGCCACAGCAAGGATAGGTGATATTTTGTCCAGGAGGAGAGTAGGTTTTTGAGAGTGGAGAACATGGAGGGGAAGTTGGCTGCATATAGTGTGTGGTAAGAGGCCGTCAGTTGAATGCCTAGGTAAGGGAGGGAATTCGTATTCCAGTGGAAATGAAAGTTCTGTTGTAGAGAGACCGTAGAAGGGGGAAGTGATATATTGAGGGCTATAGATTTAGTTTCGTTTAAGCTAAGTTCAGAGTAGTTCTCAAAAGTGCGGAGTACCTGTAGGAGGTTGGGTAAGGAGACATTTGGGTTGGTGAGGATGAGTAGTGCGTCGTCTGCAAAGAGGGATATTTTATGATTTTGCTGTGGAGAATGCCCGTGATGTCGGTGAGAGCGAATGAGTTGAGCCAGGGGTTCGATGGTGAGGGTGAACAATATCGGGGATAGGGGGCAACCTTGTCTAGTGCCTCGGTGGATGTTTATTGGTTTAGAATAGAAATCTGTATATTTAACGCGGGCCGTGGGGGAGTCATATAACGATGAGATTATATTTAGAAAGCCGGGGCCGAATCCTCTGATTCTCAAAGTGGAGAAAAGGTATGGCCAGGAGATAGTGTCAAAGGCTTTTCTAATATCAAGGGAGAGTAGCATCGCAGGGGTTTTCTGTTTTTTAGCAAGGGTGGTAAGATGAATTATTCTACGTATATTGTCGCTAGCTTGGCACGTGGGTATGCAGCCCACCTGGTCTCTGTCTATGAGGGAGCCGATCAGGGAATTAAGACGGAAAGTCAAAGTTTTAGCCATAATTTTAAGGTCTACATTTATGAGTGATATAGGCCTAAAGTTAGACCACATAGTATGGTCAGAGTGGGGTTTGGGAATCATACATATGGATGCCATAAGGGATTCTTTATGGAACGACGAACCAGTCTGAATCCGGTTAAAGGCCTGTGTCAATAGTGGGGTGAGGAGGTCAGAAAATTCTCTATAATATTGGACTGTGAACCCGTCAGGACCGGGCTTTTTACCTGGGCGAAGAGACTTAATAGCATTATTGATCTCGTCCTCAGTAAAAGAGCTTTCCATCAATTCCATTTGTTCTTTGGTTAGGGAGGGAAGGGGGAGAGTCTTAATAGTGTTTGATTTCTATCAAGGAGATTGGCGGTTGTTCGGGAGCAGAATAGAGAGTGGAAAGATGAGTCTGAAAGATGTCTAAGATTGCAGTAGGGGTGCATGTAAGGGAACCAGTAGCGGTGCAAAGTTTAAAGGGTTTGAAAGATGGGTCCAAATTGCGGCGTTTGTGTGCCAAGAGGGATTCAGCTTTGTTGCCTTTGAGGTAATATTTGTGTGCAGTGCGTGTAATTGGCGTTCGGCATGATCAGTCAATAGAAGGTTAAGATCCCTGTGGGTTTTTTCCAATTTCTGTTTGTTAGAGGAAGAGGGATGCTCAGAGAAAGTATGGGAGGCTGCCTGAAAGTCCTGTTCCAGCTTATGGAGTAGCTTAAGTCTTTCTTTCTTCAATTTAGCGGCCAAGTGTATCAATGTCCCTCTAATAACCGGTTTATGAGCTTCCCATAGTAAGGTGTGGGGGGGCCCTGCGATTTATTACATTGGATATAGTCGGTTATGGCCGAAATTATGTGGGAACAGGAAACTGGGTCAGTAAGGAGGGAGTCATGGAGTGTCCATGAGGGCGTAGTGTTATTAGGAATGAGGTCATGCAGAAGAAGAGATACCGCAGAGTGGTCAGACCATGGGATCGGAGTGATATGAGAGTGTAAGATCAAGGGAGTTAAATTAGTGAGAACGAAGATATGGTCTATTCTGGAGAAGAGATCATTGTGGGTGGGAGTAATGGGTGTAGTCCAATTTAGAGGGGTTAGCTTTCCTCCAGCTATCCAATAGAGAATAGCGTGAGAGGAGGTCCCTGGCTGCTGCTGAGGATGGTGAGGTGGTAATGGAGTCTCTGGATCTATCCCTGTGTGGGAAAAGGGTGAGATTGGAATCTCCACATAGTATGGTCGTTCCAGTAGAGTGTTGGCTAATGGTGGATAGGAGATGGGAGAAAAAAGGTAATTGTTTGCTATTGGGTGCATAATATGTGATTTCCTTATGTAAGAAACCTGTTAAGATTATGTATCTACCTGCGGGATCTCGAACAACTGAGTTGCAGACAAAGTTAAGTGAGCCTTGAAGTCCTATAAGTACTCCTCTTCGTTTAGAGGGTCCATTGGCCATATAGATATGCGGGAATTGTGCGCTGAAATATTTAGGCGCTGTTGAAGAGGAGAAATTAGTCTCCTGGAGACATACAACATACAGTGCGTTCTGAAAAATCTGAACGCACGCGTGCGTTTGTTCGGGGAATTTAGGCCTTGTACATTAAGGCTGAGAATTTTTAATGGCATAATGGGGCATAAAATGGAAAGGCTGATAAAGGAGTATGGTAGGGCGACGAGAGGCCTGTTGCTACCTTTTAAGGAAAAAGATGAGCGTTCCATCCACGACCATGAAAACAGGAGCAGACTAGTAGCAGAAAAGAGGAAGGGGAGGGGGAGGAAAGAGAAACACATAAAAGACAGGAGGATGGAGTGATATGATAATGCTACAAACATTCAACGGGGGCATGGGACTGTACCCTCATGAATCAGGAAAGAGGTTGAGTGGGAGGGACAAAAATCTGTCCCACTCCATCCAAATAGGCGGGGGAGCATTGACATACTCCCTCGGGCAAACTTCATTAGTTGACAACCTATATTAGTATTATGATGTTTTGAAATAGACCTAAAATAGGGAACATCTGCCATCTTAGATCTAATTGTCACTAATAATGCAGAGTTAATCGAGGATATTGTAATTGGGGAGTCATTGGGTAATAGTGATCACAATGTGATTACTTTTAATATTGAACACAGAAAAGGGAAGTGTACTGGAAGGACTAGAACCCTAAACTTCAGAAGGGCCAACTTTGAGAAGCTGCGCAACCTAGTGGGGGAAATAAAATGGGAAAACTTATTTCAAAACCTAAACACAGACCAGATGTGGGATTGTTTTAAAAACACAGTACATACTGCTACTTCAAAGTGTATACCTTTAGGGAGCAAAAATAAAAGATCAAAGACTAAACCAATATGGTTTAATAAAAATCCATTAATAAGCTTGGTGTTGTATAGAACAATGAGACAAAAAAAAACATTAGCCATAACCTGGGGGTCAACCAAAACATTGGATGGGTGTACATTATACCATCAGGAGAGTGTATACATGTGCCGTTCAAAGGGTAAGCAGTGGGAGAAACTCGAGTCAGAGGTAGCGCCTGTCAAGCGAGCGGACGAGCAGAGCTGAGGATCTCTTTAGGGACAGGCGATCCGTGTGGGTCAGCTTTCGTAACTCCGGGATAAGATTCCAGGTTAGATAATCTGTTGTCATGTTAGTGGCCACTAAGTGGGTTACTAGATAGGACCGCCCAGTGGATTGATGGGTTGGGTATTAGATATTGGATATTAGAGTTCCTGCTCGTCTAGCTCGCGTAACGTCGCTCCCCCTTGTACGGCATAAGCTAACATGCAAATGCAATAACATGTAAAAGGTATCTAAGTACAGTGCTTCATAAAAAGCATCTAAATCGTGTCATAACGAAAGGCAGTACAATGAGGACATATGTAAGGTGTTAGTAATAGATACTACTGAAAAAACTAGGGTAACATAAAAGCTGGCAACTACTTACGAATCATATGTGGCATCCCTTCCTGGAATAAACAAGGGATGTAGAAGTTCCAGCAGGGCAATGGAGAGATGTTGAGGCCGTTGCGGCGACTTTGAGCTCAGCTGCACCTGAGAGGATCAGCGAAAATGTCTCTTGGTGTGAGAGAAAAAAAAAAGGGAAAAAAAGAGTTGCTGGAAAATAAGAGGTAAAGTTATGTGGTCCAGAGTCGCTCATCTCGGATTGCCGACTTGCGGGGTCATCTAGGGTGCTGGGCTTCGAGGATCACCAGGCCTGGCAGGTTCCGACTCACTACGGGAGCGTTTGGAGGTGTTGGGGGTCATAGGCGAGTGGGGGGATGGTGCGCCCTCATCCGAGAGGCCCAGGGATGACAGCCTGGATTGGGTATCTTCTAATGAAGAGCAGCAATGTGAGCGCCCCTTATAGGTGAATATGAGGCTGAATGGGAACCCCCATTTATACTGAATTTGATGCTTCAGAAGGATAGCCAACAGCTATTGCTGTTTGGCAATAGTTGAAGGGGCTATATCCGTATAAATCTGATACGAGTGGCCCTGAAAGGTGAGCGAAGAGGAGAGTGCTCTATCTCTGGCCAGTTGAAGCAGCTTTTCCTTTGTACGAAAATAGTGCAGCCGCACTATTATATCTCTAGGGTGACCATCGGGTTTGTTCCTGGTAAGTGCTCTGTGGACCCGTTCGATTTCTAGACGTTCCACCGGGATGTCTGGCCCAAGCTCCTGGAAGAGCGCCAAGGTAGTGGCAAATAAGTCAATGACATGTTCGGGAATGCCCCTGATCCGCAAATTGTATCGGTGGGATCTATTTTCAGCGTCTTCTATTTTGGAGAGGAGGGTTGCGTTTTCGTCTTTGAGCATTGAGATATCTATGTGCAGGGTAATGATTTTGTCATACTTATCCTCCAAGACAGATGTGCGTTGGCCTATTTCTTTGATCTCTTTCAGGAGGCGATCAGTGATCTGCTTGGAGGTAGTGTCCCTGTGTCCCCTATTTGTATGTCTATGGGGAGCAGAAGCTCCTTGCTGCTGAGTTTATTGCCCGAGGAAGTTGCGGAGCCGACTCAGAACACGTCCGCCATCGACAATCTTGCACATGCGCCCTCCCGGAATTTCTCATTTTTATTGTTACCCTTTAAGCAATGTTAAATCACTGCTCCTTTAAAAACTGTATTTTTTAAAAGTGTGTTTTTCATTCATTCATGTCCCCTAGGGCAGTACCCGAATCAATTGTATACAAGGCTTCAAAATAGGGACATTCGATTTTCAATGTTCTACCCCGATAGACTTGCATTGAGTTCGAGTTCGAACTTTTTACATGTTCGAAAGTTCTAATTCGGCTCATCACTAGTTAGCAGCACCTGGCTGCTACTTAGCCTCTTAATTCCTGTGGAAGCAATAAGGCTGGGTTCACACCTAGGCGTATCGAATATGCGCGTTTGTCACACGTTTCGTGCCGCGTATTTTTACTGTCACGGTCTGCGACCGGGGCACACAAAATGACAAAAAGTAACGTGCAAAAAATGGTGTCTGTGCGTTAACAGGGACGCACTAGAGGCGCAGGTTCTAAGAAGGGCCAGGTGTTCGACAGAGCCTCTAATGGTGAGGATGATTGGCTGCTGGACCCCCTTTAGGTTGCGGCCCTCTAGCATGCCCACACAGACATAAAGATTAGTGGCAGCACCGAGGTGCTGGATGCATCAGCAGACAGGGTTGAAGCATATACACAGCCACACGAGTAGTCACAGGTGCAAGGACTCACTTGAAGAAGCTGATGATCAATCCAATGCAGGACGTACAGGATCTCGCTGTGAGGAAGAGGGAATCCAGACTCACAGGAGACAAGGTAGGTGGTGGGCAACCGCAGGGATTACAGAGGCAAGAAATAAACAGGAAGTCCGACTGGGTGAAATGACACGTTGCTCGAACGGCACGGAACAAGTGAGCTGGACTTTTAATGGAGAGGTTCAGAGTGGATTGGCAGGAAGCCAAGCAGCTCAGACAGGAGGTAAAACCCGGCGCCAGATCCTCACACAGGGAAGTGTGACATTTACCACGATTCGCGGTTAAAAAAAAGTGCGACAAACGCACGTTTCTGAGGGCTACCTGGCTGTATCCCAATGGATACGCACCTAAAATACGCCCCAAAGAAGCTCCTGTACTTCTTTGGGCGTAGGGCGTTCTGTAGCGCCTTCATACGGCCTGTAATACACCCAGGTGTGAACCATACCCATAGGAAATAATGTGATTTCGGTGTTTGAGCGTTTTGCAGAGCGTAGGAACGCGCTACAAAACGCCCAGGTGTGAACCGGGCCTAAGAGTGTACTTAGTTTTTCACACATAGCGTCTCCAGTATGGCTACAGGGCCTGCGCTAGCGCAAGGCAACATGGGCACTTGCCCGGGGCGCCAGGGAACAGGGCGGAAAATTGACAGTGACAGTCGGCCGCCCGGCATAAGTCCGCTCCGGCCGTCCGATCGAGACCAGTGTGGGCTGCTGCTGCGGGCGGCATCTGAAGGACGAGTCCCCGCCGGCCACAGTGGCGCTGACCTGTGCAGTCTCAGTGACAGTCTCACTGTCTCGTCCTTGGCTACGTCCTACGTCAGTGAGTGACGTGAGTGGCCCCTGGTTCCCCTGGCCGCTCAGCCGCATGTGAAGGAGTGAGGGCTGCAGGAGGCAGAGCAACGGCGGCGTTTTCTGTTCTCCACCCGGAAAGTTCGCCGCTAATGGGACCTGGCACTGGCAGCGAAGACACAGGAATGTGTGTGTGCTGTGCAGGATCTGTAATGGGCTCTGCCCACCATAGACCCCGCAGAGCCCACCCGAGACCCGGCAAAGCCCCCCACAGATCCTGCAGAGACCCTGCAGTCTGCAGGATCTCAGGGGGGCTGTGCAAGATCTGTGGTGGCTTTGAATGCTGCAGAGCCCCCTTCGGGTCCTGCAGAGCCCACCAAAGGGTATTGCACAGCCCACCTGAGACTCTTTGGTGGGCTGTGCAGAATCTATGCTGGGCCCTGCCAGCACAGTCCTCTTATCTGGCACGGGAAACCCATCCTCCACCGCTGCCTCTGTTCCCCAATGTCACATCTTCGCCGCCCGACTGGAGCTTCGGCGACACCTCCTCCATCGCCGTCCCAGGACTTGATGAGGACTTCTATTGGAACATCTACTCAGGCCCGGCAGATTATTTCCAATGTACACCCAGTTACACACCACTGCCCCCCTTCTCTGCAGAGCATTGCACCCACGTACACACCACTTTACTCATACATTGGAAAACATGACACCCAGTTACACATCGCTTTATTGCTACCCTGCAATGTTATAGCCCACTGCACCCATACCTTGCAGAGCACTGCACCCAGTTGCAGACCACTTCACAAATACCCTGCAGACAATTGCACCCAGTTACAGACCACTTCACCCATGCCCTGCAGACCATTGCACCCACCCAGTTGCAGAGCATCGCATCCCTCGCTCCCCTGCACCCACCTTGTAGTGCGCCAGTTGCAGGTAGTAGTAGGGCGACCCCCTCTGGAAGATCTTTTCGGTCTCCTGGGTCAGTCGGTAGAAGGACGGCGCTCTCCAGGACCAGCTCCTCCAGATGGGTCGCCCCGCACTCCTCCCCGCAGCGAAGCAGACCCGTCTGCCTAAATGTTTTGGGGGGGGCGGCATTGTTGCCGCCCCCCTGGAATCTGCCGTCCGAGGCAAACGCCTTGTTTGCCTCATGGCAGATACGCCCCTGATTGTAGTGATACATGCAGGAACACTGTGCACACTTTTTTTTCACTACTCCCTCACAGCTCCACCCCTCCTTCCTAATACCTTGCCCCCATCCCCATCCACTTCACTACTTTGCTAGCCTCTGCTACAGCCCCGAGCACAGCTGCATGTAACATGAGGAGATGACCTGGGAGCACATAAAAACAAGCAGAAGCTGCTACTCCATAGAGGCAGGGTTATGCAGTGCTTTTTGAAAGTAGGAGAATATTTTGAATAGGGCTGCAACAACTAATCGATTAAATCAATTGTAATTGATAATGAGAATAGTTGACAATGATTCTCATTATCAACTAGTTGGGGGGTAGGGAGAGGAGAGATTTTTTTTAATACAACCATTTGATTAATTGAGAAAATTATCAGGCAACTAATTGATTATGAAAATAATTGTTACCCGCAGCCCTAATTTTGAAACATAATAACAAAGCCTTCTCTGTTTCACAGTACTTGTTCTGTACACGTAATGTGATGTTGGTGCCTTTTAGATCTCCTTTAAGCACTGCATGTTAACATGTGATCCAATGTGTGAACATTAACGCACCATGCTGGAAAGGTCTGAACAAAGCCTATGTATTTCCTGTGTATTTTTGCGAAAAAGTTTATCATGTTTTTAGTGTTTTATCTTATTTTACAGCTTTCTATAGCAATTAGAACAATTGTGTGATATCTTTCAACAGCTTAGTAATGGATACTCAAATATGTTTAGGGGTTTGTTCACGCTTGTCCACTCTTCACAAGAGAAATACATCCATTGTGCAGTATGAAAACACACATTCCATACAAATCCCTTTCATTCCAAGGTTTCTCATCTACAGTATGTGTTACAGTTTACCTGAATGTATGCGTAGTATGTAGACCCACTGACATGAATGTATTAAGCAGTTTTATACATGTTTAGCACACCATGGTAAATCCATATTCTAAGTGTTTCTGTCTCACTTTGCCTAGTAAATAGACAAAAAAGGGTGTAAAAACCACACAATTTGTATGAACACATGCAGTTTTGCACATAAAGGACTGAATGAATGTGGCCAAAAGCAATAACAGCCATGAAATCAAGAAGGGCTTCTGGACAAAATTATAGAGGAGAAATACATTCATGTTAAAGAGGAAAGCATATTTTCCAAGGTACCACCAATCCTAGCAGATTAAAAATAATTCTATAAAAATATTTTTATTATTCCTATTCACAGTAAAACTTTTAAAAGTGTGCCATTAGTCAGTTTACCATTTTGACGTGAACAGATATATCTGTTGTAAAACATTAACCTCCTACAATCTCAAAACCTCCAATTCGGCTCGCATATCCACTAAAATCAAAGGATCAGTTATTGTCTTTGGGCTTTCCAGTTGATACTTGCAGATTCAACATAAGTACTGATAAGCCATGAGAGAGGTTTTTGAAGCAACGAGCCGTGTGTCAATGTGTTTGTCAGATCCGCAGAGGTCCATGTCATAACATTCATCTTAAGGTGCCCAAACACCTTACAATTACCGTTTGATAATCGCCCGCGATCGCGTTTTTGTATGATAATCGGCCAGTTGATGGGAAGTGCGAGATCGCAATTACTGTAGAACTGGCCGAATTTGGTTGAAGGGGTAGACTAGAAATCTTTTGTTGAAACGGACGAAAATCGATGGATTAGTGCCGTTTTCGTACAACAAAAATCGCAGCATAAACACTTGCACATGCGCAAACGAAAATCTGTTCTGTCGATCTATGAAAATCGGAGAGTTAGTATTGCTAACAAACGATAATCGAAAAATACATTGGTCTGTGCATAATGGGCTATTTGAACGGAAAACGATGTTGGGACAAAAATAATTGAACAATGGTTGTAAGGTGTGTGGCCACCTTAAGATGTAGGAGCACAGTATATGTGTGCTCCAGTTTTTAGGGAACATTTGTGTCAGGAAAAGATTTGTGGTTAGCTGGCTAGCGCACTAGCCTTGAATTATAATGGGTCTGAGATTGATTCCCATCAAGGAGTTGCTCTTACAATACAAAAATATACTGGGAGGTTGGTTAGCTGATGCCCAATAGTGGTCCTATAGTGTGTGTATGCTTTAGGAAAGGGGCATTAGAGTGTAAACTTTTCTGGGCTAGTGACTTATGTGAATGGGCCCCTATACTTTGTAAAGTTGTGTGGAAAAATGAGTCGGTGATGAGTCTATTAAATATAGATTTAATATGTGTATTCAAGCTTATCTCGGGATTCTAACCATGCAGATCACAATAACCCAGCCATTGAGCAAGAGAGAAGAATTTCTGTGCCTTGCCAACCCGCATCATTTGAATATTTTACACATACACAAAATACTGTTGTACAGTACTAAAAAGAAAGTTGTGTCCGCTGAGACCTGTATTCTTGGGATTTGTATACCAGTGTGTATACAAGACTGGCACTGCAGCATATGCAGCTATGATAATATAAGACGTTTTTCTGGTAAATTACATCCTTGAAGCTTTGGGCACAATAACATTTGCATATTTATAGCCTAGTTGCCAACATTTCAAAACAATTTATAGAGACACCTTTTTTTGTTGTACATTCAGCAAGCCATTGTGGGCAGAGAATGTAATGATTGTCAACGCAGGCAGCAAATTTGACAGATATGGGAGATGTCGGTACAGAGAGGTACTGTCTGCCCATGTTGTGCAGGAAATCACATAATTCTGGGAGCTGTGTTCATGCACCAGTACCTCTTAACTGATCTTCAAACCTACCCTAAGAATATCTTATTGGATAAGTATCAATTAAAAATGTTGATGCTGACCCACTTGAACATGTATATTAAACTGAAGATTTTATAAGGTCCAAACAATTAATCATGTGACACCAGAGTCATAATAACAGTCAACCCGCAGGCGGGAATTTTTTATCTGATCGTAGATAAGAAATCTCAAAGCCTCGATGCAATACAGTATATGCTAAAGAGTTTCATTAACCTAGCAATGCCTGTTGGCTTATATCTGGGTGCGTGTTTATTATATGCAATTAATTAACTAACGATAACTGTAGTGGGGAAAAAAAAAATTCTGTGACCCTGAGACATTGAAATATAATCAGTATTGTTGACACAAGTGACCTTTAAAGTGACCTGACATTATTAACACAAACTACATACACCATTTAGTACTATGACATTTGTGTTGAAGGTACTCATGTGCTATTATACTGGTATGCACGATAGCTGCCCGTGATGAAGTTGAAATCTGTTTGATTTTCATTTTCTATGAAATATGCAGTCAGATCACTTTTTTTTTTTTTTTTACAACACCAGACAAAGTGATTGACCTTTGGATGATGTCGGTGGCTGCCTACAAATCATAGACCCTTCATCTCAAACCCAATTACCTCCCATTCTCTTCGCCTCTGGGATTCGGTCAAAAAAAAGAATAATCATCTCCCCTCACCTTCCCCTCATGTCGTTCCTGCACAAATCTGCTTTCCCTCCAGCACTGAATAACCCCTAGAGTTTCTCAGCCTGGTCTGATTGTAGCTTGATGACTCTCTGGAAACTCCACTCAGACACGGGAATAGCATCTTTTCCAGCTTACCCCCTCCTGACGCACCCTATTCTGACGCACCCTATTCTGACTCCGATTGTTGTATTAGCGATGTATCCCTTGCTGAGACCTCTATGCCTGGCCTGTATAAGCAGATATAATCATTGAGGACAATCCTTATTAGATAGCTGAACTCACCAAATACCTTTTCCATCCACAAAGGTGCTTTATTCTGTACATGAGGTTATAGCAGACAACAGGATACAGCAAATGAATGAATTGGCAGTATTTAAGGCAGTCAAAGATGATAATGTTTCCAAGTATGCTATACAGATTAACATGTGGTCCTGTTACAAGAAGCCATGACACCGGAAATTACTATTGTAGAAGAAGGGCGGAGCATTACACACAAGGGAAGTACATCATAGATGTGAGGGAAGGGAACACAAAAAAGCATGTGCAATAAACAAAATAACCACTAAATGCCAGTATATGAACTTAGCCATACAGTATCAATGAGCAAATGGCTTAAGGAAAATAAACTATATAATTCTCATTTAACATTAATGTGAATATTAACCATGGCTATGGATTGTCATATTCTATGCACCATTGGGGCAGCACACACCACCTCCTACCTATCTCTCCGAATGGGGAAGAGATTTAGAATCTACCTTTGATGAAAACATTTGTTTGCAGTCTTGGATGAACACCAAATCCAGTTTGCACTGTGCAAGTATGTTGGAGATTAACTATAAAGTCCTCCTGTTCTGGTACATGGCACCCGTCAGAGTGGCTGCATACAATCCTAACTGTTCACGGAACTGCTTTTAGGGGTTGTCCTGACCCTGGCACTTTTACCCACATATGGTGGCATTGCTCTATAGTCTCTAAATTCTGGGATGATATCTTTGATCTCCTCTCTTTCACCCGGTCAGAAGCGATCACTAAAGACCCCCACTTTGCCCTCCTAAATTGTAAGCCTGCCGACCTCCCCCGCAAAACCGTTAAAATGTCACTATATATTTTAACCTTTGCCAAAAGGGAGATCAGAAAAACTTGGCAGACTAAAATCTCAGCTAACTTTCTCTCTTATGGTGACATTCATCAACCTGCCGACCTCCCCCGCAAAACCTTTAAATGTCACTATATATTTTAACCTTTGCCATAAGGCAGATCGGGAAAACTTGGCAGACTAAATCCCTCAGTATCTCTAGTGTAATAAATCATGTCCACTGGATAATGTCCCATGAAAAACGTGCAGCAAAAACGTGATGAATCTGACACGCATGGATCGACAAGTACTTTAAAGCCACCAATCACCAACTGCTTACCATTTGAACTGGGGCTCTCCCTTTCCCGATCAAAGCAGACCCTCCACCGCCACACACAGCCCGACTTATCCCTCTTTTTCCTTTTCCTCCCTCTGGCTCCTCCCTTCCTTCCTTACCCCCCTCCCCCACCACCACCCTATGTTGTTGTCTGTGGTATCACTTCTGAATACACCTATTAAACACGAGACTGTTTATTGAATATGACTTGCTCCCACGTGCCACTGTTTTGACCCCCTTTTATCCGTAAGTTACCTGGATCCCTCCCAGCATATTATACATTGGCCCTATTCCTATATCTTTATCTGTGGGTCAAAACACCTGATTTCCCACTGCCACCAAATTATTGGCCTCAAGTTTATCATCCTGCTACAACCTCCTGAATGTGATGCATTAACCCACTAATATAGTTGCAAAATATGCTCTACCTCCTGCACTCATCATACTCATACCCACAAGCATTCTCCATGTGTCTCAAGTGATCCACCTGTGTTTATAATGACATATTTTCTATCCTGTCTGATATTTTATTACTGGAACAGTTTCTATTTGTATGTTCTTATTCTTTTTCTATCGACAATAAAAATGTATATGTGAAAAAAAAATGGTGAGCAGTGTAGAAAAAGGAGCTCTACTTTTGCAAATGTATTGACTTTACATATATAGAAGGTCTGGCAGCATATTGACTTCCTGTTGTAAAACTCGCCTTTATGCCAAACTGCAGTTACTCTCTACATTGCTTGCACTGTTGACATTCTTTTCTGTGGTTTATTTGCAGTGCCTTCATGCTTAACAACATTTCAATAATATGTTCTGATCTTTTCTTCTAGTAAATTGTTGATACTGTACATATTTGACATACAGGTCTATTCACTAAAGGGTGAAGAGTTTGGAGAAGGCAGGAGAAGCGAACAATCTAGGACAAAAAAGCCGATTTGGAAACATTCTCCAATTCAGCTCACTTTCCAGTTCAGCTATGTTGTCCTAGATTGTTCTCTTCTCCTGCCTTCTCCAAACTCTTCACCCTTTTGTGAATAGACCCCATAGTTTAAATTTTATTTGGTTCAGTTACAGCCTCTGAGTTAATACATAGCAAATTAAACAAAAATTTGCAAAACTATTAAATAAGGCATAGGGCAGTTTGTTTTATCAGAAAAAATATATATATATATATTCTCTGAAAGGCAGCTGAAGGAATTCTTTAGCGCCATTTTTAGCACTATGACATGTGTGTTGAAGGTACTCATGTGCTATTATACTGGTATGCACAATAGCTGTCGGCGATGTTGAAAGCTGCTTTGATTTTCATTTTCTATGAAATATGCAGTCAGATCACCTTTTTTTTAGACAAATTGATTGACCTTTGGATGATGTCGGTGGATCAATTTTTGGGATTTTTAATCAAAGGACTTTTTTTATTTATTTTTTGAGTAAAGGATTTTTTTTTAAAGTCTGGTTTCTTTATTTACTCTTTTACCTAAACCCTTTGGTAAATGAATATGCCTTACTCATTTACAAGGGGGGCAGCATCTGGGTGCCCCCTTTATTAAGGGGGTGCCCCCAATGCAAATAGGCCCTTCTGCTCACAGACCCCCACAAGCAACAGGTTAGTCCTTGTGGGGAAGAGGGCCTTGTCCCCATTGGCACGGGAACAAGGTGCTTTTTCAGGGGGGAAGTTGAAATCTGCTTTGATTTTCATTCTCTGTTATATGCAGCGACATCACTTTTTTTTAACAAGTAAGGTTTATGCAATGTGGAGCAGAATCAGGAGGTATCTACATGTCTAACTTTTCATCACAAATCCCAGAAACAATTTGTGGCATGAGCTTCATATGCTATTAGAAATTTAATATTTGTTGAACAGAAGTTTCCAGCTGCAAAACAAACAGCTCCATGGCAGATGGGTTAACTTGCACACCTTGGTTTTCTTTTAACATCATTGTGGAGGAGCGTGTCAAATTGTGTTTCCATGTGTTGGAAATGCAACAGCATATTACTGGCATTCAGATGTTAAATGTATTTTTAACTGTAGATGGCTCTGTACTGCAATGTTACTCTCTATGTGCATGCGTGTCTATGATACACAGGAAGTTTTTCTATCTATATAAGTTTCCTTTACAATACAGATATGTAATGTTCTTCTAAGCAAGTAAAACATAATTCAGCATTCCTAAAGATCCCAGTGCTTCATCGAAACACATAACCAACACCATGTTGGCTGGCAGTGAGATACCTGTAAACCAGTCTATACCAATTTACAATTATTGCTAAAGGGGGCCTTGGAAGTAGCAGAAAAACAATATTGTTACTGGACACAGACCGTATTCAAATAAAATTATTGTGCGGATAATATCTTTTAAAGCACAGTTGGAGGCTTGTGTACACTGAGTGAACCAAACTTGTTATGTTGAGATGTACAGGTTTAGGCAAGAGCATGCAGAATATTTATCAAAATCTTTCCTGTAAATATGTCATGGTTGATATTGAATTGCTTTCACTATCAGATTTGTCCAAGTTTTTTTCATGGTGGGACTATATTTTAGGTTCTGTGGAGTTGCAGGACCAATAGTAGACAAACACCACCTTCATGATGTTTCATAAAGCCAAGTGATGATCTGTTTAATCAGCAGAGGTGACCTGCAACAGAATACATAACTGTTGTCCAGGTTTCTAAACCTAAGTGTTGAAGATTTTCAATTGGAAATGTCCTTGAATTTCTGAACTTATACTGTATATATATAACAACATCTCTCTATTTTTTTGCTGTAGATTCAATTCACTTAATTCACCAATATTAATGTTGGCAATTAAAGATGGTCTAAGCCCTAAATACATTTACTATACTAAAGTATTGTGTATCCTAAACAATTTAAAAAAAAGTTTGCATAATTTGTTGCATTTCAGCCCTGCTTATCTCCCGCAGCCTCTTTGCAACCACTTTGTCTAAATACATACACTCTACTAACTTGCTATTTAGGACAGGGTTCCTAATGCTGACAACTGTGGAACATGCCCGTGCAATGTGCATTGCCGCAGTTGTTTTTAGTCTTAATTGGGAGAGTGTCTGACAGAGTGACAACCCTGTAGAACAATTGGGAGAACAAGATTGAGCATTGCTCGGAGTATTGTTTACATTGTAAAGATAAAAAGGAACCTGGATATCAACCTGTTGGCTGCAGATACCAAATATGAAAATATTTGTATGCAAGTTTTCATATTTAATAATATAAATATTTTACATGTTGTCAGCCCGCCGTGTGTGCTCCTTCAGGTGGTCATTGGGCTTCCTATTAGGTCTGTATAAGGCGTCTGTATAAGGCATCTTGTTAATATTTCTATGATTCACTGACTAGTAATAAATAATGGCACAATAACTTCTTTAAAAATATACTGGTACTGTAGTTTGCACAACAAGAGTCCAATAGTCCTTAATACGTTATCTGATTATAGTTGCCAAATAATGTTTATAATGATTATTTTATAATATCAGTATGTGTAAAAAATAACAGGAAATTCCAGCTATAGTAGGCAAATAGTGTTAACATTTTTTATCACTGCATACAATTTTTAATCTTTAATCCTTGACAATAATGTATTCCTAATAAAAGAAGTCCAAAGATCCTGATACAAGTAATACAGTGGAGGCTCTGTTAACCAACATGCCACTGTTGTGCATGTAGCAGGCTAAAGGGCCTTTACTTCACTTAAGCTGGCCATACACTCTGAAATTTGGATGGTTTTTGATGAACCAGTGGAAATTCACTCAGTGGGTGGCCCTGTTGGCAGTTTTGTGTCTGGCATTCTTTAATCAGAAAATCAAAGAAGCCCATCAAAATGTTTTGCAGCCAATCGGCTGACATCACTGTTTAGGTATACTGACAGCAGCACACTCGCTGCTGTCGGAATACAAAAGCCCAGCAGGAGATTTGTTCGTCTTTGCTGTTTAGTATGGATGGAGGAATCTGTTGTATTTTTCACATTAAGCCCTCAATTTGAATGAAAAACTATAACAGCGTATGGTCAGCTTTAGTAACCACATGTTGTCCCTGCCCGCCTGTTCTGGGATTCCTTAGCTCTCTTCATCAGGACTAGAGTTGGCATGGCACTGTCTTTCTTAAATAGCTTTTCTGCCAAGTGTCAGTACAAAAAAAGGAAAGCTGTATCTTACAAAAAATAGTGTTAAAGATGAAGTAATACTTTTAAATAAATCTTTATTAAATTCCCCAGGGGACAAACACTGCCTGTGCAGTGTTTGTTTTTAACAGAGGGTAGATCTCTCACACAGCCCCACAGTGCGAATTGTTCTTTCACAAATTCAATAGTAACCAATCTGTCTGTGCTGCAGGGCTGTGTGATAGATTTGCCGGCTGCTAGTAAATATACATGGCACCGGCAGATAGATCACACATCCCCACCAGCACTAAGGCCTTGTTCACACCTGGGCGTTTTTCTTAAGCGCGTCACACACGCGTTTTCTTCCCGGCGTTTGGCGCGTTTTCATGAGCGTTTTTGGCGACTTTGTATTTTAGAAACACGCGACGCACGCGCGTTTTGGAGCAGCAACAGAGGTATCCAATGAAGAAGAATTCCTGTTTTTCCACAAGCGTCCAATGAAAAAGACTTCCTGAGACGCAGCATTTCCCCTTCCTGTTGCAAAAGACCATGTGGTGTGTGGATTATGTTTTGCAGAGAGCAGTTTGGATTGATTTGATATGGAGCTGACCAGACGTAGGAGGACTGCAGCAGTCGTTGCAGCACTGCGTTTGATAGCATTGTGGAGAAGGAGGGACAGTAGGCGAAGATTCTGGATCCATCCGGTAATAGCCAACCGTGAGGAAAGAGGCCAATTTTGGGCTATGTTTCAGACCCTACGTGGACATGAGGAGAAATTCTTCACCTACACCCGCATGTCCATAAAGAGGTTAGTACATAAACAATAGTGCTTATTGTAGTTCTGTCCCGTTCATTGTAATGGAGTTCATGTATTCATATTGCTAATTGCTATCATTGACCACAAACCTTTATATTTACAGTTTTGATGAGTTACTGGGATTGCTGTCTGTCCAGTTGGAGCGTCAGGACACCTTCATGCGGGACAGCATTCCACCTCCGGAACGATTGGTGATCACTTTGCGGTAAGTTCAGTAATGACTCCTTTGTAGAATTATAAACCAATTAAATGTTGGCGTTAAAGAAGCAACTTTATTAACCAAATTATATGTACCAAATAAATTATAAACCAATTAAATGTTGGCGTAATAAACTGTACACATGTCACAAGAAAAAAATGCGCACATGTCAGTACACACTGCATGCATTCTGCATGAAAACATAGCAGACATGCACGCATGTTACACGGAAATGATGAACACAAGTCTATGCAAACAATGCACGCATGACGCATAACAACAGTGCATGCATTCTTCAAGAAAATATTTAACACATAAAAAACATTGCAAATGTACCTTTGGATTCCTTTGCTTGCTTTGAGAAACTTTCCCAATCCGGCCACGTAGCTTGTGCGATGTCCAGCCATGCACGTTGCCTGATGCTCCTGTTCTTATAATTTGCATGACGCATGTCATAAAGACATAGCCTTCCCTGCACCAGCCGTATGGAGGCCTCAGAATCCAGCATGCCAAATGTACTTGTATCCTCCATCTTCTCTTCTGCAACAGCTCTCTGCAAGGTGGGAGTGGTCTGTAGCCATGTGCGGAACGCGCGTTCTGTGCGCGATTTCTGTGACCAAATACGCTCCAAACACACATTTCGCCCGTTCCCGTCGAAGTCTATGGGCGCGAACGCGCTACAAAATGGCCCAATACGCCGCAAAGAAGCTCCTGGACCTTTTCAGGCGTGGGACGTTTTGTAGCGCGGTAGGGACGGGTGGAAATACGGACAGGTGGGAACGAGACCATTGACTGTAATGCTATTTATTTTTTTGACCGTTTTGTAGAGCGTTCGTCGAGCGTAGGACGCGCTACAAAACGGTCAGGTGTGAACAAGGCCTAACTGTTCACTCAGAATAGTAAACAATCAGTCAGTGCTGCGGGGCTGTGTGCTCTACCTGCCGATGTTGTGTATGTTTGCTAGCAGGTTACAGATCTTTCGCACAGTTCTGCAGCACTGATTGACAATTTACTGTTGAATTTGTGAATAAACAGTCAGTGCTGTGCGGCTGTACACCATAAGAATGTTAGAGAGAGAGGCAATGACTTCAGTGCTGTGCTGTAGCTCCCCTCATAGGAGCACCCATAAATTGAGCTTCTACCTGGGGTGGAATAGCACAGCACAAACAGAAGTAAAATGTGCATTTAATACACAAGGGGTTTACAGATTGGGACAGGACCCAGTGCTCCATGCACACACTATTACAAGACCATAAGTAGATAAGTTTGGACAACAATTAGCCTGTTGATGTTGCTGGAGAGGCCTGAAGCTGTGTGCTCTATATCCCTATAGATCAGCCTTTCTTAACCAGGATTCCTCCAGAGGTTGTTACAGATTCCTTGAGAAGTGATCTCAAGGAAAGACGCGGTCACGTCAAGTAAATAGACACCAAACATGTCAAGCTTTAAAATTGCGTGCGCCCGCGAACTCTCAAAAACTACCATACCCCAAATTGGTCATAGGCGACGCTTTAAAAGCTTTTACAGCTCATCAGTTTAAGTGTTATCGGTGATTGATGGCCCTAAAATTATTGCTCTCACTGCGACGTTCGCGGTGATATGCAACATGTGTGGCGTAATGGATGCACGTAAATCCGCACGTAGGCGCACTCGACGCATGTTTGCATGTGTATGTGGGGGGCGGGGACTTAAAAACATTTTTTTATTACCTTTTATAGCTGACTTTTAATTTTGTAATATTTTTTTTACTAATTCTTTTAAACCTTTTTTTTTTCACTTAGCTTTATTGCTATCACATAGGGGACTAACCAGCCCCCTTTGTGATAGCCAATTTTCAGTGTCAGGTCCTCTTTATGGAGACATCAGGGGTCTTCTAGACCCCTAATGTCACCTAGGGACCCCCAGAGAAGCTGATGAAGCAAACACCTGCTTCACCAGCTTCTCTCCAGTTTCTGTACTGGAGAGTGACAGAGGAATGCGGAAGTGATGTAATACACATCACTTCCTGCATTCCAAAGAAGAGGAGGAGATCAAACGGAGCTTGTATACTGAGCTCCGGCCGCAGAGCTGCTGTGCTGGTCCCGAGCTCGCATCGGGCACAGCAGAGCTTGGGATCGCCAGCAGCATCTGCAACGGAGGGGGGGGCGCACACCCGCACACATATTACAAGCGATCGGGCGTCTCTACAGATGCCCGAGCGCTTGTATGTAAATAGCCATCGCTGGCTGTTTACATTCCAGGCTGATCACCCGCTCGTGCCTGCCGCCTAGCGGTGGGCAGGAGCGGGGCGGGATGGGACGTTTAAAAACGCCTCCCCCGCATTCAAGAAGCCGCTTGTCTGGCCATTTAATTACAACGGCCGGACAGCAGGTGGTTAAAAAGACTTATAATTGATACCTACCAATTCACACAAACCGCTTAGTATACACCTTATTGGGATTTTTTCCCAAAAACATTTAGCAGAATAAAGTTTGGCCTAACTTTAGGAAGAAAATTGATTTTATTTGATATTTTGTGTAACAAAAAGTAGAAAATATAATTTTTTATTTATATAAATTTTTTTTTTAAAACAGCAGCAATTAAATAGCACCAAACGAAAGCTCTATTTGTGTAATAGAGGCGCCCGGGGGCCAGTCTTTCATTAGCACACACAAATCAATCCATAGTTCAATGCTCAAGACCCTTGGTTCTCAACTGGTGGGTCGCAACCCAAAAGTGGGTCGCGACCCTGTGTTCAGTGGGTCCCCGTGTGCCTTCCATCAGCCTCCCCCTAGCGCAGCACTGTCAGTTCTTGCGACCAGCAGCTATTTAAAAAATGCTGCCCAGTGCCGAATGTCAGCTTGAGGTAGGGTGGACTCCATCAATATGTGCATTGCTTACAACTCCCTCGCATGTCCTGTAGAGGTGCCTGGACCGGTGTGATGTAACATACTGGCTATCGGCACCTTTACAGGTTGTGCAAGGGAGAAGAACAAGCACTGCACATATGGATGGAGCTCCATCACAGTACAGCAGCCCACACCAGAACCCAGGATAAGGATCCACTCCAGTTCTCATAATGACTGGGTGGATCTTAAAAAAATATATATTTTTTTATTTTTTGGTGTGTGTATGTGTGTGTGTGTGTGTGTGAGATTGTGTCTGTGTTTTCTGAGGGCCTATTCACACTAGTACAGTGCTTTAATCGCACAGTAACGTGCGATTAACGCACTGTACTTCACAATCACATCTACAATGCGTTTTGGTGTGAGAGGTACATTGCATTGCCATTCATTTGAATGGCACCACAAATGCACCTGCCACCCACAGTTATATTTCCCACATCGGAACCCGCAGTACCGCAATGCCGTGCGTTCCATTGCAGTGCAACTTGGGTCACGACTTAATGACCAAGGACAAATGTGGGTCCTGAGGTTACACAGGTTGAGAACCACTGCTCTAGACCAACTGTTCCCTTGCCTATGTTTTCCCCTCCTGATCCACCTTCAAATAACCTCATGCTCCAGTGCTGCTTTGTTAATTTAGGCGCCGCTTCTATTTTCCAGGCGGTACACCTTCTAATCTGTCATGGAGGAGAGACTTGAGTGATTTCAAGCCTACACTCCGTGGTGGTTCAGAAGCGGGTCTAAAGCCACTAATCCACCATGGATGCCCACCACATAGCAATACATTATGCAGCAATGCAGAATACCACTAGCTATAGAAGACAACAAATCCCAGCAATACATTATATAGCAACACAGAATAATATGAAGCTACATACTCTGTGTTGCTCCAGGGTGGTGGGCTGTGCGGAGTTTCAGGTGGACTGTGCAGAGTTAGAGGTGGGCTGAACAGAGTCTCAGGTGGGCTGTGCAGAGTCTCTTGTGGAGTCTCAGGTGGGCTGTGCGGAGGTCTCAGGTGGGCTGTGCGGAAGTCTCAGGTGGGCTGTGCATGGGTCTCTGGTGGGCTGTGCGGGGTCTCTGGTGGGCTGTGCTGAGTCTCTGGTGGGCTGTGCTGAGTCTCGGTTGGGCTGTGCTGAGTCTCGGGTGGGCTGTGCTGAGTCTCGAGTGGGCTGTGCTG
Organism: Nanorana parkeri; assembly: GCF_000935625.1. Classification (NCBI taxonomy): domain Eukaryota; kingdom Metazoa; phylum Chordata; class Amphibia; order Anura; family Dicroglossidae; genus Nanorana; species Nanorana parkeri. The sequence goes on from NW_017306993.1 coordinate 369,137, forward strand.
AGTCTCGAGTGGGCTGTGCTGAGTCTCAGGTGGCCTGGTGGGGTCTCTGGTGGCCTGGTGGGGTCTCTGGTGGCCTGTGGCGTCTCTGGAGGGCTGTGCGGGGTCTCTGGTGGCCTGGTGGGGTTTCAAGTTGGGCTCTGCGGATTATTAATAACGTTTTCGTTTTATATTACTTTTTTCAGGTTTTTTTTCCATTTTAACTTCTTTTATTATTTTCTACTTTTTTTCACTTAACTTTATTGCTATCACACAGGGACTAACAATCCCCTGTGTGATAGCATTCAGAAGTGACAGGTTCTCTTTGTGAGCCTGCTCTCCAGTACAGACCCAGGACTTAAAAAAGCACTAAACTGGGGACATAGGGAACGCACTGGATTCGGGAAAAAGGGAAAGCACTGGACTCTGGACTTTGCAACACAGTGGACTTAGGACTAAAACCAGAAGTATACTCACAGATAATACAAGCCC
>NW_017306993.1:369628-369914 GCF_000935625.1 Nanorana parkeri
CCCCCCCCCCCTCCCCAGGCCCTGCTACCTGATTGCCCGCTCTGTCTTCGTGCAGCATTCTGATCCTGGTCACTGGAAGGACACCCTGCCTCCTGCAGGGCCCGCACTGAGGCATGCACAAATCATCCAGGGCCAGACAGGCACATGTACATCTGAAGGGATGTCCTGTTTGATAAAACATTGAGATCTGCTGCAGCCATCACCAATGTTTTATCAAACAGGACATCCCCGGCATCCCTTTATACGGGCATGTTTCATGCCCTTCCCTGGATGTTCTTCAAAACGG
>NW_017306993.1:369937-374621 GCF_000935625.1 Nanorana parkeri
AAAGCCTGCCGTGATTGGCTCAGCGCTGAGCCAATCACGGCAGGCTTTTTATTCATTAATACAAAGCCTGTATTAATGAATACAAATGCTGCCGGGATTGGCTCAGCGCAGTATACTGACGGAAGACGGAGGACACAGCGGGGATTGTGGCAAGGTAAGAGACTGTAATCCCGAGTGTGGCTCGGGGTTACTGCTTATGGTACTTAAAATGAACCCCGAGCCACACTCGGGAATACCGCCATGGAGGTTAGTGGGTGTATTCAAACATTATTTTGGGCTATACTCGTCTTATACGACGAGTAAAGCCCAAATATTTTAACACAAAAAGTAGGAGGTCGTCTTATACGCCGAGTCGTCTTATACGCCGGCAAATAAGGTACATTATTTTTACATATTTGTATATATTATATATACTGTGAGTTGTAGGTAAAATAATTTTTAGTATCTGTTTTCTGAGACTCAAAAATTATTATAAGGGTCACTCCATGTTAAAAAGAAAAAACTTATACTAATAGTATGGTAACAATGAAGACATATACAGGGATATTCACTAAAGGGTTAAGAGTTTGGAGAAGGCAGGAGAAGTGAACAATCTAGAACAAAATAGCTGATTTGGAACAATTCTCCAATCCAGCTCACTTTCCGGTTCAGCTATGTTGTCCTAGATTGTTCACTTCTCCTGCCTTCTCCAAACCCTTCACCCTTTAGTGAATAGCACTGATAAAGTTTAGTAATGACACACATAGTATAGCCATTGGAAAACATTGCAAAGGTTTTTCCAAAAAAAGGATGGATAGCTGTATCAGTGTTTTTGACCTGTTAAATTACATTCATTTTTATTAGTTGTACCTCTGTAACCTGAAATTCTTGCAAATGAGATGTTACTGAAAATAAATTAATGAGGCATTCTGTGTTTATCTCAATCAGGCCTGAGCTATTGTCACTTCTGAGAACCTACAATTGCTATCATGAAGGAAAAAATTTCCAGCTACGACATCATGAGGTAAGGGCATAAATATTTTTAGAATACCGGTCTCTTGCACACATAAATACACATAAGGGCATTAGGGCAGCTTCAGCCAAACAGCATATTTGAAGCACATTCCTGAACTGTTTTTACTTGCCAAAAGATTTGGAGCCTAACCCAAATTAGTCTACAGTATATGGCTCTGTAGCATAAAAAAGTAAATGTTTTTGTATTCCTGCATGTATTCCTTATCCCCTATTTAGTAATATTGAACCTCATCACACGGGTGCACCCTGAGCTCCCTCCTGTAAGCCCACAAAAGCACCACCCATCTTGCCCTCACTTTATAGGGTAATTTCAGTTTCAACTATGTGGTACTCTGTATAAATACTTCATGTTAATAAACAAAAGTAGATAATGGAATCAATATGTGGACTGGTGCCTGTTTATATGTAATCACCTGGAGCCCTTTAAGTGTAACTGTACCTTTTGAGAAGCGTACACCCTATGCCGGAGCCCAGCCAGCTCCAATAATTTCAGTGATTTCTCACTGACCAGAAACAAGTATGCAGATCTAGATGTTCTTGGCCTGTGATAATAAATAGTTGAAGCTGGTGACAGACAGGCAACTAGTATTTTGTATGGAAGTCAGCACTAACTGCCTCTGTATTTCTCACAGTACACAAGGTCCAGCTTTCCTTTAAAGCCCAACCCTTAGCAATTAAAAATTAGTCCCCTGGCTGATATGCTCACTTTCTCCAGCTGGCTCCCTGCGTTATTCAAACTGGAAGACTGAGGACATCAAGTGGTTGTAGGGTATCATTGACCAGCCCCCTGTAGGGGCATCACTGTGGCACCCCGCACTCCCAGGGGTTGATTTACTGAAGGCAAATAAGCTGTTCAATTTGCAAGGAAATCTTCCCTTAGCTTAGTAAATGAGGTGAAGCTTGACCTCCATCCTCCAATTATATGCAAGCAAAATATATATGTTTAAAATTTCCTTACGTATTCTTTGAAGAGTGAATGTTTACCTTATTCACCGAGCTAAAGGAAAATTCACTAGCAAAAAGAAATGTATCTTGCAGAGTGAACAGTCAATGCCACAGTGATGCAGAGAGTGGCACTAATGTCATCATATCAGCACCAAACACCAGAGGGGGTCCAAAGTGGAAGAGGACCCTGCATGTTATGTGACCAGCATAAAGAGAAATCTAGAAAATGTAACTGAAGAAGAAACTGTGTCCCTAACCATAATGCCACCATAATCGAATCTAGTTGTATCCCAACCAAACAATTACCAAAACTGTTTCCAGGAAGTAACAATTTTATCATGTAAACTAACAGAACAGCAGATTCAGGAAAATATCCTGGTTATGGAAGAGTCATAGCTGATCAGTATTAATAGTTTCAGTTGTGAGAAACCTTCTACACTTTCTTATTTCAATTTAAAATCAATGATAAGTATTTTTTTTATTAATCCTAAGTATTCAGTGGCTTATGTGGTCCATTTTAAGGGAGGTATCTAACCAGTTGTAGCGTTCAGTGCCCAACATGGTTACAAGATCTCATAACAAAGTAGTACATTGGGTTATAATCTGTCATGTAAGTCACTACAGTGCAGCCTTATCCAACAGTTTTTTGTCCACTTGTCAGCTGCAAGCAATATTAAAAGGGCACTATAAACATGGCTCTGGTCTGCAGTATGAATTTAAAACAGCTGGCAGTTTGGTTAGACCCGCTTTATACAGAATCCTGTTTACGCAAGAGTCTACAACAACTTCAGCAATCCTGGAACATTTTGACTTCCTTCCAGTGGCGTAACCAGAGTTATGGGCGCCCGGGGCAGAACATTTTTTCCGCCCCCCCCATATTATATAAACATCCACTAGAACTGTACCCCCCACCCCCACACATATTTATCAGCTAAGGAACTACAAGTCCAAGCATGCCATCATTGTCCCTGTACACCCCCCCGCACCCCCGGTTGTTACGCCACTGCTTCCTTCTCACCAAAGTGCTTTATGATTAAACTGCTGTGTAACGCAGCAAGGTGTCCCAGGCCTGCTGATGTTGTGGTGTCTCGCCATTTAAAAATACACCTCACAGTAACTGAACTGCTGCACGGAACTACTTTTCCCTTCATCTGGTAATATCACCTTACTTTGTCTCTTTTCTACTTGTTTCTTTGTATATTTGAAGTGTCCCCATCTGTGTGTAAATATAAAAAATTACATTGCTATTATAATTTAAATATTTTGCAACATTATTGGAACATTTTATGTGATAACAACAATAATAATATTAAAAAGCATTTCTTTACAAGGAACAAAAAGAATATTAATATGTGTAATGATTCCTGATGACAACTGAAATTTGATCATTCCCAGAGCTCAGTTCTCCTCCACAAAAATGCTTTTAAGTTTCCCTGGATTTCCTGCATTGTGGATCCATAGCAGCACACTTGTAAAAATACTTTGGTATTGAAAATTAATTTAATAATAAACTCATCAAGAAAAACATTCTTCTCAACTAAAATAAATATTTATTAGTAGTGCAAGTCTGCAGAATTCAGACAGTTAATGTTCCTGTTTAAACTATGTTATCCATAGTCTTAAAAATTATAGTGTTCATTACAGTTCCCAGAATAAATTATAACTCATATATAACCGGTAACTGTGGTTTGTGGAATTTAGTTACTGATCCCCAACTGCCATAACCAGTGGAACGACATTTCTTTTGAAAGCGTGGGTATTTGATTCTTTTTTCTTGTGTACTTTGATGCTCAATGCTTTGACATTTGCTACATTGTAACCTTTTGTTTGTGTCCGCATTTTTATGTAGGTTAACAGTATTAGCAAGTTTAATTTTTTCAGGCAGGGCAGCACGAAATGTCTCCCCACCCTCTTGGTTCTTGTTCCCATTTTGTCTGTACAGCCAAGCCAGTGGGTCAGTTTGTAAAGAGACTAAGCTCCCATGATAGGAGTCCTGTGCCACAGTCAGAACTTTAGGTTCACAAACCTTCAGGGATGATCTGGGTCTAAAACGAGTCCTCCTCTGAGCCCTGCACTGGCCATACTGATTATGATCTGTCAGAGAACTAGGCTGTGCCAGTGTTTGAATGGATTTAACATAATCCTCCAGTCCAGTGTCTGTGTGCACATCTGCAGTTAGCTTTTCGTGTTGAGCTGTCACCTCAATATCCTGACTAATGGTGGGTAGGTGTTCCACTGAAATGAGAAGCTGAGATCTCATTGCTAGAAAGCACAAAAAAGACAATGGTTAATAGATTAATATAGTCATCAGCTGAAATAAATAAAGATACATGGATTCTAATTGCTAGGAACCATGTCAGTGTGTTGGAACAACTGCGGAATTATAAATTGGCATGAAATTACGAATGAAAACATATACATTTGTCTTACTACAGCATTTTATGTAGTATAAAAAAGTAGCAAACAAGAGTATCTTATTAAAATAAGGTTACGGCTTAGATCTACTTGGCTTTAAAAACAGCATATGACATTCTTACCTTATGAGGTGGTGTATTAGGTGTCTGTCTTTAAGTCCGTTGTGCTCCTGGTCAGTCTCGCTCTGATTAATAACTATGGACGTAGTCCTTTTTATAGCTTCTAGCAGCTGTCAGCCACTCAGCTGTATTTCCCAATATAGCATCAGCTTTGAACGTAAGTGAGGATGTGAAGAAGGTGATGTCCCTAC
>NW_017306993.1:374659-406306 GCF_000935625.1 Nanorana parkeri
CTGTAGAGTATATTTTGCTTTGCAGTTTTCCTGTCTTGCCTGAGCCACTGTGTACCAACCTGCAGGATGTTAATGTGCTCTCTGACACGTTTTATGAACACCTCATCTCACACGTATACACTAAATTAAGAGACCTTTTTTTTTTTTTTATAGTAGACACTGGACATCCTTCCTCTTTAAAATAGCTAACTTTCTGCTAAATGTCATCATAAAATGTTGCCAGACTCTAACAGGTATAGCACAGACAAGGTCTTCTGTCTAGAATCTAGAGTGCTAAAATCAAGCTATGAAGTTGCTTTTCTGGCTGCAAACATTGATATTGATAGAGAGCTATAAATAGATCCGAGCCAGTTATACTGCAGTCATTGCACAGGTAACTATAGTAACACGTCAGAGATTGGATGAAGAGCTTTGGCGTAGAGTTTAACTCCTTGAACATCAAATAGTGCAGCAAAGCATAAACAATGTCATACTAAACCTCTGTTAGTTTAAACTTTTTGTTATTGTATATAGTCCTCAAAATCAAAGAACACATCTATATACAATAAATAGTTTGACCCTTTAGGGATACGTTCACAATAGCCTGCACACTAAAATAGTTTTGATGCTGTCTAAAATGTGAACACAGATTTCATATACTTAGATGACACGGCAGTGAGTTGACTCTTTATATTTTTAGACAATTGTCCTTAAAGAAGAACTCTGGCTCTTAGACTGGTCCCTCCAGTCTCCTGGCATCCTCACATTCAATATAGAGTGCATTGGATCCTTGGACCGCTGCAGTGGAGGGGGAGCGAGGCTGGTAGGACCGGTCTAAGAGAAAGCTGACTCCAAGTATCAGGTGAGTATACCTCTTTTATTCTGGCACCAATACAAAATGACCACTTAACTCTTGTAGTGCTGGGATAGCCCCACTGCAAGGGTTGATAAAAGTTTTGCACGGAGTTGTTCTTTAAGTTGACCATTATCTTAAAGTGTAACTTCACTTTTGTTTAAAACTAAAAAAGGGACAGGGCTCTGTAGGGTCTCACCAACACCAGAGCTCTGTAGGGTCTCACCAGGGCCTTGTGGGGTCTAACCAGGACTAGTGAGACCCCACAGATCCTTGGTTAAACCAGGGCTCTGAGGGGTCTCACCAGGGCTCTGTGAGGTCTCACTAGTCCTGGTTAAACCCCACAGAGCCCTGGTGAGACCCTACAAAGCCATGTTTTAACTAGGGCTCTGTAGGGTCTCACCAGGGCTATGTGGGATCTAACCAGCTTGGTTAAACCCCACAGAGCCCTGGTGAGATCCCAAAGAGCCCTGGTGAGATACCCCAGGGCTCTATATGGTCTCACCTGGGCTTTGTAGGGTCTCACCAGGGCTCTGTGGGGTTTAGCCAGGGCTGGCGAGACCCTAAAGTGCCCTGTTGAGACCCCATAGAGGCCTGGTTAAACCAGGGCTTCGTACGGTCTCGCCAGCCTTGTGAGACCCCTCAGAGCCCTGGTGAGACTAGGGCTCTGTGGGGTCTCACCAGCCTGGTTAGACCCCTGGTGAGACCCCAAAGAGCAGTGGTGGGACCCCACAGGGCCCTGGTTAAACCAGGGCTCTGTAGGGTCTCACCAGGGCTATGTGGGGGTCTCACCAGCCTGGTTAGACCCCTTACCAGGGTAGCAGGGCTCTGTGTGGTCTCAACAGGGCGCTGTGGGGTCTAACCAGCCTTGTTAGACCCACAGAGCCCTGGTGAGACCCCACAGAGCCCTGGTCTCACCAGGGCGCTGTGGGGTCTCACCATGGCTTTGTGGGGACTCACCAAGGCTCTCTGGGGACTCGCCAGGGCTCTGAGGGGGTCTCACCAGGGTATCAGGGCTCTGTGGGGTCTAACTAGGGCGATGTGGGGTCTCACCATGGCTTTGTGGGGACTCACCAAGGCTCTCTGGGGACTCGCCAGGGCTCTGAGGGGGTCTCACCAGGGTAGCAGGGCTCTGTGGGGGTCTAACCAGCCTTGTTAGACCCCACAGACAGCTGGTGAGACCCCACAGCGCCCTGGTGAGACCAGGGCTCTGTGGGGGTCTAACCAGCCTTGTTAGACCCCACAGACAGCTGGTGAGACCCCACAGCGCCCTGGTGAGACCAGGGCTCTGTGGGGGTCTAACCAGCCTTGTTAGACCCCACAGACAGCTGGTGAGACCCCACAGCGCCCTGGTGAGACCAGGGCTCTGTGGGGGTCTAACCAGCCTTGTTAGACCCCACAGAGCCCTGGTTAAACCAGGGCTCTCTAGGGTCTCCACAGGGCTCTCTAGAGTCTCCACAGGGTTCTCACCATTGCTGTAGCCTGTGAAGGCTGCCTCTCACCAGGACTGTACAGGGAGCATCTCGCTGGCGGGAGCATGCAGGAACAGCCGTTGCTGACTGCGTTTCCGTCCATCTGCCCCTGACGATCCGCCCTCCTAGCCAGATTGGGATCCTCGCGCGGTGGATGGGAGGGGTGAGGTCTCTTCCAATTGGCTGGTGGGCGGAGCTCCAGAAGACCACCGGCCAAATGGACGGACCGAGGAAACGGATGAGCTCTCAGCCCTGTCGCTGTCAAACTGAGTCTCAGTTTGACAGCGACAGGGCTGAGAGCTCATAACGTTACCTGGCTGCGAGGTAATGTGACGGCAGAGCAAAAAAAAAAATTTAATTGGAGCCTGCAAAGTATTGCAGCTGTGATCAGTGTATCTCCGGTGCAATTCCCAGGCTCCTGCTGACTATTCCTCCAGCCCTGGAATGGGGTACCATTCATTCTTAACATTAAACTGATGAGCTGTAAAGGGTCCCGTCGCTTATGGACCATTCTGTGTACCATAGTTTGCCGCTGTTTCACAAGTGCAATTGTAATGATTAATATGTTTGGTATCTATGTAGAGGACACTACATTATCTTTTATATTTTGTTTAAAAAAAGTTAGTAATATATTGTAGTTTTTTCCACTAAAATTAACTTTAGCATATTGTTACTGAAAATGTGGGTTCAATAAACCATTGCACTAATATTTTGTGACATGATGTTAATTTAAAAAATATAACTACCACTATTTTATTCTCCAGAGTCTCTGATTTTAGAATATAACTAATTTTGGGAGGTTTTAAGTGCCTAAAATAAAAATGTTAAAGTGTGGGGAAAAAACTAAACACTGGAAGCAAAATGGTTAATTTAAAATGAAAGAAAACACTAGAGGAATGAGAGAGTAGAAAGAGTGATGTAGATGAAGGGAAATTAAGAAATGGAAAAAATAAGTACAATATGGTATCAGTCTGCATTGTCTGCTCAAAAACCTGGGTCTGGTCATTAAATGGGTTCAGAATGTATCATTGGTACAGGTTTATATAGTTTTAACATGTTATGCAAAACATTATAGAGTACATTTTATCATTTACAGCTGCAATTTATTTTTCTTTTAAGTACAAGCGTATACAAGTTTAAAAACCTATTTTTCAATTTTCGGTTTTCAATAAGAATATATCCAGGACACTTAGTCCAGGACACTTAGCTTTCAAAGCAGAGCATAGATGGGGTTTAATAATAAAGCAAAGTACTGCGTTTTTTTCATCTGCAGACATCAAATCCATATATGAAAATGCTTTTGAGACATGGAAAGTCAAGATTAATTTGTCTTCTAGCAATTGGCGGGGAGGGTGACTCTCCATTGAGTTACTCTGCTGCTTTATATAGTGTGGCACCCTTCTGCTCAGGTCTGTTCACATCAGAGTCTTTTTCAGGGTATTCACAGCATAGTAGCAAAACAGGCTAATGAAATCCTGTAGTAGTAGTAGCCTCGAGTTCCTGACCTGCTGGTTGAATATCGTATTTATTACTTAAATCATTGTATACACAAATTTAAAAAGTTTCTATTATTTATACTGTTATCTATAATATATGCAATATTTCATGTTTATCAGGTTGAAAGAAAATAAATACTTTTACAAAGTACTTTGTTATAAACATACAAAGAAAATGTATGCAAATTATTATATATTCCCTTTCAAAGTTGGTTATCTCCTTCTACAGTCACCCAAGCATCCACACATATCCCAGGGCCAGATTTCTTAGGAAGACACCAGACAATAGGTCTTAAAGCATTATCTAATGGAAATATTTCATGAATTTGCTTTCATTCAACGTCATGCGAACATTTATTCATCATGTGTAATTGGAAATGCTGTGCTATAAACGGAGAATATCGATTTCAGAAATAAAACCTGCTGGGGTTTTCACTACATGTAACTATTTAAACTATTAACTATTTAAATACTGATGTAGATATATAAAACATAACAATTAAGCTAATGGAAAAAGAAGATTATGAACAATATCAAGTTCTAAACAATATGCTTTATATGAAATGTTCCCATTATTCATTGAAAAGGTGTCCAGCAGTCACCCAATGCATTCAGTAAGATAAATTTTCTCAGCCATTGAAATTGTTGCTTACCAGCAACTAAACAATCCCATATTTCCTGTAAGAATTATTAATTGTGAGACCAGTGTGGTTTGGCTCACATCCAGCACGCTCTGGTAATTTTCCTCTGGCTCTGATTCCTCTTGGGATGAGTGTATATTGTTCTTTTAACATCACTATATTGTGAGGGGAATCACTTCCATGTATATCTCATACTTTAAATTAGGTACTCCGCTGATTGCCATGAAAGTTAAAGTTTACAGGAAATCTTATTGTGTGAGGTTTCAACTTTTCTGATCTGTCAGAGAGTTCATAACACAGCAGAAGAGCTAGGGTAATTTTTTTATTGAATATATGTATAATATATAAACCCATATTTTCTATTTCAATATTCTTATTGTAATAATTCCATAATTACTGTCCCATAATGAAGCGCAAATACAGCATCAGTAGGAAGGACAATACAAACATGGAGTCAAAAATGACACAAAATGCATTATGTATGGTAACGCTAGTACAAGTACAGTCCACACCGTACCATTATGGTCAAGCGACAGGCATGTGAAGCCCATGAGGAACCCCAGGCTTATGAACCAAGGACAACTGGAAATGTCCATAAAGAAAATATAAAAGGAGAAAAAGAAACAGAAGGAAAGATGCCAGAATGAGAGCAGGAGCAGAGAAAAGAGAAAGAGAGGGAAAGAAAAGAGGGAAAAGGTAAAAACTAAAAGGAGAGAAGAAGAAAGCCAAGGAGGACAAAACAGGGCAATGAACCCACAATTTTATCTGAAACAACATAATACTCACCAACAGGGCAGCCTTCAGAAATTTCGGGGCCCCTTACATGGCTTTAGGCCGGGCCCCTAGGTCGTCGCCCCCGCCAACCCCCCCCCTGCACCGCTGAGCCAGTCACACTGTTATTATTATACATTTATATAGCTCGTATATATACCGCAATGCTGTACAGAGAACACTGAGCCAGTCAAATCATTCCCTGTGCAGAGGAGCTTACACTCTAATGCAGAATGGCACCGTTTGTAGGGGGACTACAAATCCCAGCAATACATTTATACAGCAATGCAGAACAGTATATGAATTGGACTCTGGGCTTAGTTGCGGGCCGGACTCTGAGCTTAGTTGCGCGCCGGACTCTGGGCTTAGTTGCGCGCCAGACTCTGGGCTTAGTTGCGCGCCAGACTCTGGGCTTAGTTGCGCGCCAGACTCTGGGCTTAGTTGCGCGCCAGACTCTGGGCTTAGTTGCGCGCCAGACTCTGGGCTTAGTTGCGCGCCAGACTCTGGGCTTAGTTGCGCGCCAGACTCTGGGCTTAGTTGCGCGCCAGACTCTGGGCTTAGTTGCGCGCCAGACTCTGGGCTTAGTTGCGCGCCAGACTCTGGGCTTAGTTGCGCGCCAGACTCTGGGCTTAGTTGCGCGCCAGACTCTGGGCTTAGTTGCGCGCCATCTGAGACTCTATATGGCGGGCTCTACAGGGGTCCCAGGTGGGATAGTTGGAGCTGCATCTCCCTTCCAGCTCCTCTTACCTGCTCCTGCTGCCTGGCCTCCTCTGCCGAAGTGACATGATCCCCCGCTACCTCCGGGCACTCGTCTGCGTCGCTGTCAGATTAGTATAGTGATGGTGAATGTTTTTGAATCCGAGTGTCCAAACTGCGACGCAAAATCAATATATTTATTTCAAAGTGCCAACTCTGAAAATAACTTTAGTATTGCGTTGCAGTTCGGGCGCTCGGGTTTAAAAAATGTTCAGCATCATCACCGCCTCAGACAAAATAGGGAAACACACACATTCAAATATTTATACACTCATTAACCATTTGCTGCCAGGAGCAATTTCTTACATTTGCACACACATGATAAAATATGAATTTTTGGGTAGAAAACAGCTTCGGACCCCCAAACAATTATATATTTTCTGAAAGCAGAGGCCCCGTAGAATAAAAAGATGCTGGTTTATGTTGCACGGTATTTGCGCAAATGTTTATCAAACCATTTTTAGGATAAAATACACTAAAATGAAACTTAGTGTACAGAATCAGAATATAATGGCAAATTTTTTGGTACAATATAAAAGACGGGGTCATGCCGGGCAAATAGATACTAAACATGTCAAGCATCCATGAAACCGCCAAAAACTACAATAACCAAAATTTCCCATAAGCGACGCTTTAAATGCTTTTACGGCTCATCAGTTTAGTGCTATCAGTGATTGATGGGCCGAGAATTATTGCTCTCACTCCGACGCTCGCGACGATACATAACATGTGTGGCGTAATTTTTGTTTTTGCATGTAGGCGCATCTGACCCGGGTTTGTGTGGTATGTGCGTGCACGTGGGGAAAGGGGAAACTTAAAAAAAATATTTTTTTGCATTTTACATTTTTTTAATGTTACTTTAATTTTTACCTTTTTTTTACACTCTGCTTTATTGCTATCACATTGCAGGCCAAAAAGCCCCTTATGTAATACCGTGTTTCCCCGAAAATAAGACCTACCCCGAAAATAAGACCTAGTGCTAACTTCAGGGATTTCTGTAATATAAGACCTACCCCGAAAATAAGACCTAGTTCAGCAGTAGGGGGCGCACATGTATTGCTGCATCCAAGTAGCCAGCAGGGGGTCTGAGTGTAAAAATCAATGAAATGTGCAGCTTGTCTCCTGTCTGCATGTACGTTCTAATAACAATGTCACGATCGCAAAGCTCCCTCCCTCTCGCTGGCCCGTCTGCCTGCCGGTCCACCCGTCTGCATGTACGGTCTAAAAACAAGTCAAGTTCATAAAAAACTTTCTGGCCGCAGCTCCCTCCCTCCCTCCGGCCCGTCTGCAAGCCGTTCCGACTGACTGCCTCCCGACTGCCTCGGCTTTTAGGATGCCTGGACGGCATTAGAGAGCTCCAGACAGCTGCAGCCAGGTACCGTACTGTGACACAGTAATAAGACCTAGTCTGTTTTTTGGGGGGGAAAAATTATTAGACAGTGTCTTATTTTTCGGGGAAACACGGTAGCACATATGTGACAGGTCCTCACCACTTGCAGTGCGTCCCGGCCCGATTCCGGCCGGAACGCATAGCATCACATTGCGGCCGTCTCAATTTTTGCCGGATAGGAGGGGGAGTGGCGGGCCATTGAAGTGAATGGTGCCATAGCCACGCCCTCCGGCCACAATGCGATAGCCCACACGGGATCGCAGGGCACATTGTGCCTGCGTCCCGATGCGGTCAAAATAGTGCTTGCAGCATTTTGACCGCACAACACCGGAACGCACTGCAGGCAGAATGTGCCCTGCGATCCTGTGCAGGCGTTCAAATTGCGGCCGGAGGGCAGCATCCCTGGGCTTCAGTGGAGAATCGGTGTGCTCTGCACTCTGGCTGATGCAGGCATACTAATCGATCTCTGCCTGTTAGCAGAGGCACCATGAGGGAGTGATCAGTATGATCTGCATCAGCAAGACATGCAGATCATGCTGATTCCCCACTTGATGACCAGGGAATGATTTTCATTCAATATATTGCCTGTTCGGCAATATATTAAATGATATGTGGGCGCTTGCCAGCTTTAAAGATGGCCGCCGCTACTCGCGGTGGCCATCTTTAAAAACAAATGTACAGCGGAGAGACCCCCCTGGGGACACCGGAGGAGGCATCCCAGGTGAGGGTCTGGAGCGTGCGGGCCCTGGCCTCCTCCGGTGCTGCGGGGGGCCCGGCCACATCCTGGTCTGTCACTTGAATGGCCGATACTCATGTAAGATGCCCAGGCCGTACCCCCCTGACGGCGGCCCTGCTCACCAAAGTAATTGGCATCCATCATAGTTTATTCTTTATTTTTTTTTAAAACAGACTTTGCTTTTAATTTTTGATTTAACTGAGCAAACTGCTCCAGCTGACTGCATTTTGAAAGGTGCCTTCTCCATACTGAATGTTTTAGCTCTAAATTATAATTTTCTTAAACTCATCATGCCAAAGCACTTTACATAAGATCAGGGGTAGCCATCCCATCCCATCATGCCCCTTCCTCTGAAAGCAAGCCTGTGGCTGTCAGTCTAGCAATGCCTAATGGGATTTGTAGTTTCAACACACCTGAAGGGCTGAAGTTTGCATGCACCTGACATAGATGTTCGATCAGGGCTCATAGAAGGCCATTTCAGAATAGTCAAAAGTAGACATGTGCGATTCGTTCCGAATCGAAATTCGGACAAATTTTCGGAGATTCTGATGCATCCGAATTACAGCTAACATGAATGCAAACGAATCCGAATTCCCGAAATTCGTTAGCGGTAGCCCGGTCGAAATTTCGTTTATTGGACAAAAATTTCGTTAGCAGCAAAGTGACATTAGAAAAAAGCATTTTTTTTTTTTACAGTCTGCAGAAGATGAAAAAAAAAAAGTGTGAGGTTCCCCCCCAATTCATACCAGACCCTTTAGGTCTGGTAGGAATGTTAGGAGGGACCCTCCCACAAGTTAAAACAAAAAAGTGAGGGGGGCGCTCCAAAAATTGAGTCTTTGTTTTTATTTCAATTAAAGGATTTTATCTAAAAGTCTGGACTTTTTAATAACTACCGTATATACTCGAGTATAAGCCGTCCCGAATATAAGCCGAGGTACCTAATTTTACCAAAAAAAACTGGGAAAAAGTATTGGCCCGAATATAAGCCGAGGGTGGGAAATGAGGCAGCTAATGGTAGATAGATACCAATAAAATTACATTAATATTTATTTAAAAGAAAAATAACCTAGCTCTGTAAGTGGAAAAGGGGGTACAGGGCTACATATCATGTACTACGGATCATTTAACCCATTCATATTAGCAGAGGATAATTGTAAATCTATTGTTCAGTGCATTCTATATGTAATATATAGTACATGTACATATAGAGTGCCTGCAACAATACATTTACAATGATCCTCTGCTAACATGAATGGGTTAAATGATCCATAGTACAGGGCTACATACAGATCATTTAATACATTCATGTTAGTATCATTGTAAATGTATTGTCTGCCCTGTATTAGCAGTATATACTCCATATAGAGTATATACTGCTAATACAGGGCAGACAATACATAATTGGTTACTGTAATAAATCGCCCCAAATCTCCCCTCACTTACTGTGATTCACTGTGCCGGAGCAGGGACGAGTCAGCGGCGCGCTGGTCCAGTGGGAGGAGCTCCAGGTGGGGTCCTAATTTAGCTGACTAGAGGTGCCTGCTGCTAACGAAATTTCGTCCAATAAACGAAATTTCGACTGGACTACCGCTAACGAATTTCGTCCGAATCCGAACCCCGAAACGAATTCAATTGCGGACCCGAATCCGAAAAAGGACTACGGCTAACGAATTTTGTTTGAATCCCGCAACAAATTCAATTGCGGAACCGAATCCGAAAAACGAAATATGCAAAATCTGTATCAAAACTAAACTAAACTAAACTATTTTTTTGCTGGTGCACATGTCTAGTCAAAAGTTCTATTTTTTGCCATTCTTGGGTGGTTTTCACTGTGTGTTTTGGGCCATGCTGTTGGAGGACTTATGACCTGTGACTGAGACAGAGCTTTCTGATACTGGGCATTACATTTCTATGTTTCACAGTAGGTATGGTGTTGTTCTATTTGAAGTCTTAGGGGTCTATTCACAAAGCTGCCGAAGGATCTGGCCGTAGCTTTGGCCGATCCTTCGGCAAGCTTCGGCCCCAGGACCCCTTCGGTTCAGGAGAACCGAGGGGGTGCTGTACGGGCTATTCACAATAGCCCGTACAGCTCCCGATCACGGCCGAGCAGCTCAGTCGAGCGCTGAGCCGTGCTGAAAGCCGAAGCTGACAGCCTGCTTCTGACAGCTGGGCGGATAGAGCACAGCAGTGCATTTGAGGTTAATGGCACCACAGCCACGCCCCCTGCCGGCAGTACGATTGCCCGCACTAGAACTCGTGGCAAAACAAAGCCTGCGTTCCGGTCCAGATCGATCTGAAAAAATAATACAGCATTTTTCCAGATCGCTCTGGACTGGAATGCAGGCTTTGTTTTGCTACGCATTCTGGTCATTGACTTCAATGCACTGCCATGCCCCCTCCCGGCCCCTGAACGCAGGAAGGGGTACCGGGATGCGATACAGTGCGTTCCAGCAGCTGACCACTCTGGAACGCACGGTTTATGGTGTGAAACGGCCCTTAGACAACTCTATCCTTTGTTTTCTCTGGTCTTTACAGGATAGTGACTACTTTTCTACTTTTAAATGGACTGACTGATTACAAGATAGAAGATGTGTGATACAGAGAACAGTTAAAAATATCACTGATCTAATTATTTAAAATCTTTTCCAGGGGTACTAACAAATCTGTCAAGTTCATTTTAGAATATCTTTGTAGAATAAGCAATAATTTATCACACTTTCTTTGCTTTACTCTATTACATATATGAGTGACCCCGCTCTTTATCAAGCTCTCTATCAAAACCCTGTCACCAACATTTACAATTTGCAGGTACAAGGACAGAAAAATCAAGTATTTTAAACACTGCTTACTTGCAGTGGTTTTCCTTTCCATAAAATATATTTTTATGTAGCTGTCAGCAGCGGAGCAAACAGGAATACTATAGAGTGTCACTTGATTGACAGCTTTGAGTCTTTTGAAGCTGCTGACATCACATCCAAGATGGCAGCACCCAGCAGTAGTCTCAGGGCTTTTTGATATCTACATAGTATTTGAGGTTGAAAAAAACCATTAGTCCATCAAGTCCAACCAAAAGGGAAGCTTTTATAGTTAAAGTTAAATTAAGGGCAAAAGTCGCCCCCCCCCACTTAATCCGATCTTCTTCTTTCCTGTAGTTTTTAGCTGTCCCTCCAGCGCTGGTGCGGATTTCCAATCTAGCACTGACTCCTCTGTCCTCCTCTTCTCTGATGTCCCACGATGTTTGTGTGGGTGCACGCTGCTCCATCTACTTAGCTTGTGTCTCTCCTCGTCTCCCGGCCAAACATCTGAACTGCGCATGCGCCCGCCCTAAGATCCTTTGCAGCCGCCCGATACATTTTTAGATGTTCGGACGGGAGCGCACGGCGCAGACACAGGTAAGTGAAAAAGTTGTTTTTTTTTATCGTTTTGCATATATCTAATGCTTGCTAGCACTTTTATATTTGTATATACAGTATACTAGATTTAAAATTATGAATTTAGTGGTCCATGAGGTCCGAAAGGTTGGCGACCGCTGCTCTAGCATGTAGTGCTGTGGTGCTCTGATGTGCAGTAACGTAAGGTCCATTGTCAGTTGCTATGTCTTAAAGTAGCTATACCTCGCCCAATGAAAGTATTAAGACTGTTTTGAGAATTGGTTGCCACAATCAAGCAGGAATCAGTTGTTCTTGGTCATTATTTCTTTCTAGGGTTACTGTGGTAATGATAACATATGATGTTATCACTACCACAGTAAAAAGAATAAAAAGATAAGCAGTAAAGAGATGAGCAGTTTTTAAAATTTATATTGCATTTTGGTTAGGTTTTTTTTTTTAGTTGGACAGTTGCTGCCCTGTGTCACGCCTTTGCCAGGGATCAATCCAGGGACCTTCTAGAGCAACCGTAGGGTTCTGATTTGGTCCTGACCTCTGTTCCGTAAAGGTGGCCATACACTTTACAACCATTGCAAGACCTTAGTCTTGCAATGGTTGTAAAGTACGATCTGCCCATCTTGGACAGGCAGATCGTACTTGCGATCATCGCAAGCCCGCCCCCTGAGGGGTGGGCTTCCGATGACCGCAATGCTTACGATCATGCTAAAAACCAGCCAAAAATCGTACGATTCTTGGCTGGTGTTCTAGAATGCTCCTTAGACAAAAGACGTGCGACCGTACAGTAAAAACGGTTGCACGCCTTCCATACACTTTGCGATTATCGTACGATTGTGGGATTTCCCACGATTATCGTGCGATAATCGAACAGTGTATGGGCACCTTTTCACTGTATGGGGCTCTGACCCCACCCACTGGTCAGCTGCTGGAAATTACCTAACCAGACACCTATAAATACTGTCCTCCCCTTCCTGTTTTTGCCCAAGTATAGGTTTTGCCTTGTGCGTACCTGGGTGTGCCTGTCTTCTGTGTTATTGGATTTCTGGATTCCAATCTTCTGCTTGTTCCTCACCTGCCTTTGGATTGCCCTCTTGTACCGTATTGTTGTTGACCCGGCTTGGACTTTGACACTGCTTCTCCTGCATTTCCCTTTGTACCTATTGCCTATGGTTTGTTGCTGACCCAGCCTGGATTTTGGTGCTGAGTTGTTATTTCCTTTTGGTACTGCGCTATTCTACTTACTGGTACTGACCCTGACTGACACCATACTGTGAGCAGCTCTCTTTCTATTGTTACATTATTACTGACCCTGGTTGCCTGCACTTCCCTCACTAGGTCCCTATATTTTCGGCTACAAGATTCCTGTCATTCCACCTGATACTGGGATAACAAGACTACCGGTCAGGAAATTGGAGTGACGGGTGGGAACTCTTGGCAGGCCTGACACCCTGTCCCTACACATGGTTTTCCAGCTCATATGGAAGCACATAAGAGTGTTACATAAGAAACCATAGTTCGGCCCCTTTCATATGGGCATTGCAATCAGATCCGCCTGTCAGTTTTTCAAGCGGACCTCATCGGAAGCAGAATCTTAGTCAATTGGTAGCCGAATCTAAATAGACATCCTGTTACCCCTGACACTGGCCAGGTCCAGAAAAACAAACGGAACAGTGTTCGGTTTTGCCAGACCTGATCGTGCCGGATCAGGGGGTAATGTGATGTAAACGGACACATGTCCCCTACTCCCCATAAACCAACATGGGTCTGGAAATGTCATTTTTTGGGGGGAAAAAAAAACTGGACAGACATGGATGTCAGAACAGTGACATCCATTCTCGGCAGCAAGGGATCTGTGCAATCTCCTCCTGATCAAAATATGTGAAAGGGGCCTTAAAGTGTATTTCCACTTTTGCGTCAAATTTGAGAAAACATCCCCTATATGTTTGTGTTCCCATTCACATGGAATACCTAAAAGTATATTTTTTTAAAATTTTACCTTTCTATTTGTTTGTTTGGAGCAGGCCTTTGGGCAGACTGATAACTATTCTGAACAATTTCAAAGTTAAAGTGGAGAGACAAAGTGGGGACAGACCTGAGGTTCCCCTCATTACCATACAATGCACCAACCAAGCCCTGAGAGCTTCAAAGGAGAACTATGGGGTTAGGGCTTTTCCCCATAGTTCTCCTTAGGGTAATGGGAGGACACAAACTAGCGTCCTCCCGTCACCCTAAGCTCAGTATACCGCGAGCTACAGCTCGCGGTATACTGAGACACCGCAGCAGAAGCGGATCCCGACAATTATGTCTGGATCCGCCCAACTGCGTGAGTGACAGCTGGCTTTGCCTATTTAGAGGCAGAGCCAGCTGTACCTGCCCCGTCCGTTCCGCCAGTCAGCGCTGGAGGATTGGAGCGGGTAAGGGGGGAATCCAGCCACTCTCCTGTCACGGCAGAGAGCTGTGACAGGATCGAGAAGTGAGAGTACGCGGGTATGTGTTCGCTCACTTCCCGATCTACTGAGCCGACCTGTGACAGTCTCATTGTCACAGGTCGGCTAGAACTATGAGGTGAGTGAAAAGCACTCGCCTCATAGGTCTCCTTTAACCATTTGTTAGGACAGACAATGTTCAATTCTATTTTACAACTGACAGTGAGAATGAGATCTGCCAGCACATTTCTGACGGGATTTAATATGCTGCAAATGTGAAAATACACTTTAAACTCTGGCAGGAGCACTGTAGGATTTTTACCAACTTGCATGTGCTGAAACTTGGTTTGGAGTAGTGTTACCTGGCAACCTTTGAACGATGGGCATGGTGTAGCAGTGCTGGCTTCAATAGGTAAACCTTTTGGTTGCTTTTAGCTTGTTAGCATCAGGAAGTAAATAAGGGGCTCAACTGTGTAATTTTCAATTTTAAAAGGCCTCACAAACTGATTGGCTAGGATGGCTATTGTAGATAGAAGTAAGAGAAAAATCAGCTCTGCTAAAAAACAAAGCATGTGGCACCTTTTGAATGATGAGTTAAAGAATTGTAGGGCTGCAACTAATGATTATTTTCATAATCAATTAGTTAGCCAATTATTTTTTCGATTAAATCGGATAAAGAAAGCATTTAAATGTTTAATTATTTCATAATTATTTAGTTCATTATTAATTTAAAAAATAGTTAATAAATAAATGAATAAGTACTATTAGTTATTTTTTAAATAATTATTTCATGGACATATCATATTAATTCTTTCTGCACAGCTGCTCATCCCTGACATACGAGCATGGGAGAGGACATTGCTAGACACACTGCATGCAAAGCTCCATTCACCGCCACTTTCCTTTGCTGTGTGCAGCTCCGTATGCAGTGTGTCACAGGCTTCACTGGCTTTAGGGCCGGTTCACACCGTCTCCAGTGCGTTCCGGCACGGTTAGTGACCAGAACGCACTGGATTCCACAGCGGAAGTATCCTTGTGTTCTGGGCAGGAGGGGAACGTGCCGGTGTCTTTCAAGACGATGGCACCACGGACACACAAACCCACCCGCAGTGTGATTGTCCGCAACAGAATGCATGGCACAGCAATGCCCACAAAAAATTGTGAATGACTGCCACACTCCCTCCTGCCCCAGAACTCAGGGAGGCTTCCACTATGCGATCCAGTGCGTTCTGGCCACTAACCGTGCCGGAACACTCTGGAGATTATATACCACTGACTTCACTCACTGCACGAACACACATGGTACACATACAACACAAATTACACATACTGTACACATGCAACACATAATATGCACACATTACACATACAGCACACACAGCACACATACAACACATTGTGCACACATAGTATACATACAACACATAGTACACATGTATGTTGTAACGCAGTGCACACGTAGTACACATAAAACATATTTTACACACATAGTACACATACAGCACATAGTACACACTACTTACACTGGTTGTACATCTCTATTCACGTCCACTATGAGCAGCCCAGAGAGGATGAGGAAGTTGAGACATAGGGGAGGTCACCGAATGGTCAGTCTGCGCTCACCGGGACTCCGGGTGATGCTGGGAGGAGCAGGCGGCTGAGGCATGGGGAATGCCGCAGGTCCCAAATGGGAACAATCACCGAGCGCTCACCAGGACTTCGGGTGATGCCAGGATGGCCCTATTCATCCCCTCAGTCTACTATGAGCAGCTCGGGGAGAAGGAGAGGAGGAGCTGTGGGTCCTTGGGCAGTGTCCGTCACAATAGTCAGGTTGTGCTCACAAGCATGCGAGTGAGGCAGGTAGGGGGAGGGAGTGAGGGTGCAATGTGACCAATTAATCATTGTTGATAACCATTATTATTATCCATTATTATCGACTTTATCGATTAGTTGTTTCAGTCCTAAAGAATTGTATTTTCCAATAAGAAAGCACTCATGGCATATAATGGGATGAGTTATAAGTGAGAGTTTAAACTGGATGCCTCCAGTGCTCTGAGCTTCCCCTATAGAAGGTATTGTTCAATGCAATATTTTTCACAAGCAGATTTGTTGCAAAAATAGTGTGATGTAATAGCATAATTTCTTGATGAATCTATTAAAATGTTAAACTGTCAGGAATTAAAAAATGGATGTAGAAAGTGAGTGGCATCCATGAGTGAGGTAGGCAGCAGGTAGAACTCTGAAATAAAGTTTTCTAACACTCTTTCAGTGTTTGTAATTGACAGAGGAGGATAGTTTTTTCCTCAACCAAATCTATTATATTAGGCAGACTGCACTATCATTTTATTCCTTAAGTACAAATGGTAGCCTTTCATATATATCTTTCATAAAAGATAATGTATGGATGAAACCTATCAAATGTTAAATAAAGAATGAATGCAATGGACCTGCTAATAAATCAATGCATTGTATTGTTAATTTTTTATATTTGTGCATGCTAACCTCAAATGCTTATACTACTCACTCTGTGTCCTGTTAGGAGGGTGGAGAACTTGTGGTGGAAGGTCTTCTGAATATATCTTGGGGTCTACGGCGCCCAATAAGACTACAGGTGCAAGATGTCAATGAGAGAATATGTTTTAGCTCTTCAGAGGCCTGGAGCAGGGAGTCACAAGGAAAACACAGGTAAACATTTAAAATTAATTAATATGATTACCAACACATTCCTGAAATTCACAGCAAAAAATATAAGCAACCTTTAACTCTGTCAACAATTTCCATCAGGCCCACTTTACTATCAGTGTTTGACTGAGGTTCCAGCTGGCAGCATATGGCTGTAAATATGGTCTGATGGACCTGTCTGTGGGGAGAGAATTGACAGTGTTTACCCAAACATATCATTCCTCATTATTATTTTCTTCTATCTCCCGCTGGGAAGCTTTTCCCCACCGTACAAAGTTGTTCCTTTTTCCAACCCCTATTTCACTGCTATATCCTGTATTAACATTCGGATCAGAGGAAGGATCCATCATGACACAAGCATTCAACTCTCCTAAAAGTGTGGATTGCTGAAGAGACTGACAGAGGTTGTAGAGCTGAAACAAAGCAAAGGTAGAAGATGTGGGCTGCCAGAAAGGTGAATACAACAACTTCCCAATTGGGTCACTTGACCCAATCCAAAACTAAGACAAAAAAGGTTTGGAAGCAGTTTGCTTTCAGTATGAACTCAGAGTGCCAACTCTACTATTTTAACAGGTTTCATACCTTTTTAATGTTAAAATAATTGGTGGGTGTGCTGCTCTGAAAATTGGGATGAACTTGATTTTATATCATATATTTATACATATATATATATTCACTGACTATCACTTTAGTATGCTTATAATGATTGCAAACACTTATCTAAATTTTTGATTACATGCTGGTTTGTTAACACGTATTTGACTCACCCTATTGGTGACCCCGAGCGCTGCACACCCATGTCTGTATTATTGGATGGATCCCTCTCTCAGCTGCGCTGTTATGGAGATTACAGGAAATGTAAATACATTTTTGAATGTCATTGGAGCAGGGGCTGTAAGCACTGCTATAGCCTGGACACTGGAAGCATTCTTTCCAAATAAACAGATGTCTTTTACCCTATATTATAAATTCAGCCCTAGCAGACTCCGCAATAACCTGTTGTTAGGAAATGTTGCATGTTGCAGTGTTTTTTTGGGGGGGGAGGGGGGGAAATATATAACCATTATTTTCACAAATCAAGAAACACAGATGGTGAGAATTTGGTATTTTCTTCTAGTAATTGATACATGTATAATAATATGATGGGTGAATTCCATGTCTGCAAAGTAAAAATAGATCAATAATAATAGATGAAGTCTATTATTCTTGGTAAGACACTGCAGTACATTGAACCAAGATAAGATGGACCGTGGTATTTCAGATGTGTCTATAAAACCTCCAGTTAATGTGATTAGGAAGTTACTCAATAACTGGGATAACTACAAGGACTATAAGTATCTGAACTCCTTCACAAAAGCCTTATGCTCCCCTTTTAACAGAGAAAAGAACGCAACAGTACAGTCTATAACCATTTGGAAGTGTGTTTTTATTGGTCAAAGATTTATTTTTTTTTATAATTTTTTCATTGAATGTGTTTTGCTGTGGTTGTGTATCTGAAAAAATGCTTTAGTGGCTGTAAAGTCAAAAATAGATTGGTTGTTTGTTCATAGGTTTCTGCCTCATATGATGTAGGCACTTTAACCCAAACCCTGGTACTAAATGATGCACAAGTAACAAATTAATTAAGAGAAGCATAACAAAATACAATGAAGGGAATTTATCAAAACTGGAGCAGACAAAATCTGGAGCAGCTGTGCATGGCAACCAATCAGCCTCTCTTTCA
Organism: Nanorana parkeri; assembly: GCF_000935625.1. Taxonomy (NCBI): domain Eukaryota; kingdom Metazoa; phylum Chordata; class Amphibia; order Anura; family Dicroglossidae; genus Nanorana; species Nanorana parkeri. Next base: position 392,971 of record NW_017306993.1, read on the forward strand.
TTTTCAAATCTTAACTGACGAGAGAAGCTGACTGTTTGCCATGCATGGCTGCTCCAGATTTTGTCTGCTCCAGTTTTGATAAATTCCCCACAATGTCTAGAGAGGTAGTCCAGAAAGTCAATATGGCAAGTTAAGAAAATGAAGTCCATTGGTACAGGGCTCTCTGGGGGGGAGGGCAGGTGTAATGAGGCAACGGGTTTGGGTAGTGTTTGTCTGGTGTGCAGCTTCTAGTTAGTACGGACCGGGGTGTCCGACTTGTGTGAGCGAAGGAACAAAAAGGCAGAGGAAGAACGGGATAATGATGTTAATTCAATATTGTACATGGATATTTGTGTGGTCGATATCGTTTTCCGGATGGCGTTGGTATAAATCGGGATGAGGGGAGAAAAAGATGGTGCAAGTGAATCTCAAGCAATAAATAGGACAAAGTGTGAACATGTAGAGACTCACCAAGAGGTTCTTAAAGATGTGATGTTATCGACGAGGAAAGTCTTACGCTGTTTCCGATGCTGGAGATGATGTTTGACGGATTCCTTTCGAACGATATTGGTCTGATGGTCACAGGAGGATTTTAGGGTTTGAATAGCGAGTGTCAAGGTCTTCCTGTAAGAGGTTTGATTCCACTTGAGAAGGTGCAGCTGAGAGTAGAAATCTTCGACTGTGAAGGGTTCAACTTGTTTCATCGTTTGTTGGTATGTCCATTTGAGGTTTGTGTGCAGCAGTCGGTCGTGCTTATAGCCGATTGTGGTCTGCTCGTGGGTTTTGCTGATGAGCGGAAGCCTGGCACCAACTTGGAGTGCTGATGGTACTAGGACGAGGGGTGGAGCAGGACCCGATCCTCGGGAGTCCTGTCAGCAGGTAGGACAGGGACGTCAGACCCAAATGGTACGCAGGCTGTGTGTGGGGAGAGGAGTGAGTCAGCCCACGGTGCAGGAAATGTTTGTGGCAGAGGTTTGAGGAGGTTGAAACAGTGGTGTCAGCGTGGCTGTGGACTATGTGACAGATCGCTGCCGGTGTTCCCCGTCTGGGGAAGTGGCAGCAGAGCTGAGGAATGTCCACCACTCACGAGCAGGGAGTCTGCCTGCGATACGGGGGAGGTGGTTGTGAGCAGTGCTGGATGGAGAAAAATGACAGCAGTGTGGAAAAAATTATATAAATTGTAGGAAAACAACAAGTGTGAACAGTGTGTGTGTCTGCTTTTAATGGCAACGCATTTCACAGAGTATATCTTCTTTATCAAACCAGTCCAGAAAGTTAATATGTAGCAAAATGAGTCCAATGCTGGTAGACATGTGCACCGGCAAAAAAATTGTTTTGTTTCGTCTTGATTCAGATTTTGCGTTATTTCATTTTTCGGGATTCGGGTCCGAAATTGAACTCGTTTCGAGATTCGGAAAAATTAATTAGCGGTAGTCCGGTCGAAGTTTCGTTTTCGTTTCGTTCATTCGTTGCAGCAAAGTGACATTGGGGGAAAACAATTGTTATTTTTTTTTAGTCTGCAGAAGAGGAAAAAAAAAAGTGTGAGGTTCCCCTCCATTCACTAAAGGGTTAAATAAAATAGTTATTAAAAAGTCCAGGCTTTTGCAAAGCAGAGCTAAATGTAGAAAACAAATTACCGGCCGGCGCCCGGAATTCCATGTTCTGGGCATGGGTGTGCCACCCCTCTGCTCAGTGCCGCCCCGAGGCCGGGCTTCGGTGGCCTTGCCGGGAATCCGGCCCTGATAGCATCACTGTGTTTACCCTTAATCATTCTTCCAGTGACTTCTGACCAGCTGATCATTGTTCATATTTGTTGCACTGCCAGTAAAATCTCTTAAGAATGGCTTTTACAATTATGTGTAATATCACATGGCAAGACAGCAGCTAAATATTACATTAGTCTATAAAAATAAAAAAAATAAAAAAGTATTTTGAGTAAAACCTTACACAAAACACATTTAGGGTTATGCTTGACTGGATAAAATAAAAATCGCATTGGGTGCAAGCTTCCCTTCCAACTCATGCTAAAACAGAGCATAAGTACCCTTCTCTTCTCTGCTACTGACTACCACTATGACAAAATCTCACCCCTGTTCTGCCCTGACCTGGCTACTTCTGTCTACAACAGCTCGCTCTCATCCTCCCTAGACACCTTGGCTCCCCTCACTACATGCAGACTTTGACCACGTCAACTACAACCGTGGCAAACTAAAGAAATCAGACATCTAAAAAGACATAGCCATGCTCTGGAACGACTGTGGCGGAAAACTAGGTCTCTGCAAGACTTTACCCTGTATAAAGCTGCCCTCCTAAAATATCCTTCCTCCGTGCTGCCAAACATGCTAAAGGTGCCCATACACCTTACAATTTATCTGCAGATTTTCTGTGGTCAGATGGAAAAAGTGCAACAGATTGGCCCAGGCGGAGATTACTCCATCCACACAGTTAAGTGTAGATGGAGGAATCTGTTGCACGTTTTCCATATGACCACAGAAAATCTGCAGATAAATTGTAAGGTGTATGGCCAGCTTTATTTTGTAACTCTCAATAACACACCCTCATCCAGACCATGTCAACTCTTTTCTACTTAACTCTCTACTATGTCCGCCACCGCCCACTAACTCACTCACTGCCCAGGACATTGCTATTCATTTAAAAAACAAAATATATACAATTCGGGATCAGATCACCACTGTCTAATCAACTTCCCCTATTAATGTACCAGACCCACCATCACACTTGTTACTTTCCTCTTTTGACCCAGTCACCACAGAGGAGGTTACAAAGCTTTTCTCTGACACCCACCTCACCACTTACCCACTGGACCCAGTTCCTTCACCACTACTTCGGTCACCCTCTTACTCTATCCTACACTCTCTTACTCATATTTTTTATCTTTCACTCTGTACTGGCATCTGTCCCTCCCTTCTAAAGCATGCGCTAGTCACCCCAATACGCCAAAAACCCTCACTGGACCCTACCAACCTTAACAAACTTCTAGAACGCCTTATCTACAGCCGTCTGAGCCTCCACCTCGCTGATAACAACCTTCTCGACCCCTTACAGTCCAAACTCACTAATGACTTACTAACAGCTAAAAACAATGGCCACTACTCCTTACTCTTGCTATTGGACCTTTCTGCTGCTTTTGACACTGTTGACCACCTGCTCCTCCTCAAAAAAAACTCCACTCGCTTGGCCTACAAGACTCTGCTCTCTCATGGTTCTCCTCCTACCTATTTAAGCGCTCCTTTAGTGTCACCTACAAATCTAACTCCTCCCCTCCTCTTTCTCTTTCTGCTGGGGTCCCCCAAAGGCTCTGTCCTTGGACCCCTCCTTATCTACACTTCCTCCCTTGGTCAGTTAATAACCTCACATAGCTTCCAATACCGTCTCTATGCTGATGACACTCAAATCTATCTTTCTACTCCACAACTCACCCCCTCAGTGTCCTTGCGTGTCACTAACTGACATATCGGTCTGGATGTCACAAAAACTCAACCTTTCAAAAACTGAGCTCATGATATTTCCTCCCGCCTGTGCACCTTCCTCCAACTTTTACTTTGAGATTGATAACAGAACTATCCAACCATCCCCTCATGCCAAGGTGCTAGGTGTCATCCTTGACTCGGACCTCACCTTTCTTCCCCACAATCAATCACTATCCAAATCCAGCCGCCTTCACCTTCGCAACATCACCAAAATACGCCCCTTCATCACCAATAGTACTCATCCACTCACTTGTTATCTCTCGTCTTGACTATTTGCAACTCCCTCTTCATTGGCTTACCTCTACACAGGCAATCCCCCCTTCAGTCTATCATGAATGCTGCTGCTAGACTCATTCACCGAACCAACCGCTCAGTTTTTGCAACATCCCTCTGCCAATCCTTGCACTGGCTTCCAATTGCCTAAAAGGATAACATTCTAAATATTAACAATGACTTACAAAGCCATCCACAACTCTGCCCCTGGCTATATCTCAAACCTTGTCTCAAAGTATCACCCTAACCGTCCCCTCCGCTCTTCAAAAGACCTTCTGCTTTACAGCTCCCTCATAAACTCCTCCGATGCTCACCTCCTCTGATGCTATCTCCCACTCTGACTGCCTTTAGGCGATCCCTTAAGACACATCTCTTCAGGGAAGCCTATCCCCACCTCAACCTAACCGCTCAACCATCACGCTCTCAAACAATTCATCCCCACACAACTACCTCCTCATGTATCACTTGCCCCTCCCTTTTAGATTGTAAGCCCTCGGGGGCAGGGCCCTCCTTACCATCTTTTCTTGAATTGTATTGTGATTGGAATGTCTTACTTATATTGTAAAGCGCTGCGCAAACTATATAAATCCTGTATTATAATAATAATTATAATAACAATAATACCCAGTAAAAATTTGGCTGATTACCCAGATGACCTATGTATATTTGTTTCCACAGAAAGAAAAAAAATACTGCACAGCTATTCAATTGTTCTATTTAAACTATTCTTGTTTTGCTACTAAGAAATGAGCCGCGTAATGGATTTTATTTTAAATATAAGATAGTTATGTAATTCACTTTTAGACTTGTTTTATCAAACACAAAACAGTTCCAGATTTTAATTCAACTTTATTTCACAGTTAAAGTTTTAGAATAATGTATTTATAGATGGACATATGCAAACCTAGTTATGACTCTATATTCCACAAAAATGGAGCCAATTATTTCTTAAATTATCTTGGGGGCCTATTGACCCTTGACCTTATTAGAGAAGTTGACATTGTTTAATTGGTGCGCTTTCTGTTTTTCTATATAATGAGTGTAAATTGAATTATTTAACTATTTCCATAATAGATTGCCTTGAGTTCATCCATTTCATAACTGTAGCCTCAAGAGCTAGGAAAAGCACCTCCCAATATTCTAGGATAATGAGGCAGCTGATCTTCATTAGGGAATCCAGATAAACTGCAAGTATCCTAATAATTCAGAAATAAATAACAACATTATTTTCCACAAAGATTAGTGATAACAGAGCAACTACTGAGCAAGTGCATAAATTCAGCTTGTAGATTGCAAAACTGATGGCAACTTAACAACAAGCTCTTGCATCCATACTGATTTTAGTACTGCTCCAACAACACAGTTCCAGCTCTGGCGATTAAAAAAACCAATGAACTATTTTCTGACATCTTTAAAAACATGTCTACTTAAGATGAAGAACAGTGGAAGGTGGTTCTAGCACATGAGATAGTGTTAACTGTGCAACTTTAGTTTGAAGTAGGGCTGTTAATGCCCAGGGCTATGCAAAGCTTGTTCTAAGGTTAGATTTAACAATATGCCCATTGTGTTGAACAATCATGGGCTTGACTAAACAACCAGGATAAGTGATAATTCAGTAGATTGGATTGGTAAACAGCATCTAGATAACTGTAATTTAGCTAAAGCTATTCTAGGCTTATGTTCTTTCATTATAAAAAGAGGGACTAGCTCAGTAGAGTTTCACAGAATCTTGTAGCACAAAAAAAAGGGTACAGTTTATAGGGGTTATAAAAGCCTCACAGAATGTATTGTTTGGATTAGAAAAAGTGTTACCGAGATCACCTAGAGAGGAGGGGGGCCTGCATAATTTTATCTCTAGCTCTTTAGTATGCTTGACAGCCTCTGGACACCAGGCTTACCCATCCAGTGTATAACTATTTAGGAGGATACAGAAGAAAATCTCGCATTCTGATTTGCCTATACAGAAGCCCTAAAAAGCTGCCCATTTCCATAGTTATGTAAAGTGTTTGTTGCAGCTGACCCTGAGGATCAGCTGAAAACAGAAGTATGTTGTCAAACCATACAGTTATGCTTCATTTCTTATCTGTTCATACTATAAGCAATATTTTAGAGTACAGGGTTGTCTGATACATTTCAAAGCCCAACAAAAGTACCATTTGATTATTTTTGACCATCAGTCATCATCAATTACTAATTTTAGAAAACATAAAAGTATGTTTTCTTTGTTTAATTTCGAAAAAGCTTATATCAAAAACCAACAAAATGTTAACCCTCTTTCTGCAGCTACCACAGCTCAGGAAATTATTATATACAACCCCCTACAAAATTCCAACTTTATACTATAAGCTGCCCCAGATTTACTGTATATGCACATACTAAAAGCAAAGCTCAACCTACAGAACAACATGGCCATGTGTCAAGACAAACTAAAAAAATTATCTATTTATCAGTCTGTATAAATGTGCCAGCTGTTTCCTAAATTCTATACATTTGCTTTCAATTCTTTACTTTCAGCATAGCATTACCTGTTGCAGAACAGCAGAGCAATAAAGAAGAAAAAAACAACAATTCTTCTGGTAGAAGTAAGTAATCTCCTTTTGTATGTTTTATTTATTGCACTCCGTTACAACCTATGGCAGTGGCAATGTATTTGAAGCAAGCAAGGGTCCACTGGAGGATCCACCAGTCAGTGAAAAAATACCTGTGAAGAAAACTAATGAAGACAGCACATCTACAGACTATAAAGCTGCAATATAATAAATTTTTGTTCTTAGGTTTAGGTACACTGGAGAGCTGTTAGCTATTAGTCCTGTGATTAAAGCTCTTCTTTGTTTTTTGTTTTTTTCTTAGTTCCATTGTTAGCTGTACCAACTTAAAAGAACATTAAATGATAATAAATGCAAAAGGTTTTTAGCCAAATGCTTACAATGGATGCTGCTCCTGGATGTTTAAAAAGCATTGACCTGATATCCTGTTTTATGGTGGCTCCTCTTCCTCTCAAGGTCCTATTGTGCGTGCTAGTAAGTTGCGTGTGTGTCTCCACAAACTTAGAAGCACAGCAAGGCAAACCACTCCCTTTGCTCCCTGCTCCCCTCCTCCCTCTTCCCTCCTCAAAGCTAGTAGATCGAGAGCTGCTAGAGACTGTGCTGTCCCTTGTGATCTTGTACTGGACAGGAAGTTTAGGGAAGAGGAGCTAAGAGAGTTGGAGTCAGCTGTTTAGATACGTGATGACTGTAAGTTCTTGGGCAAACATTTAAAGAAATACTTTGCTAGGCAATGTATATATATTTAACTTGGATTCATTATTGAAAAAAAAAATTTGAGAGTTTAATATTACTGTAGGAAAAGTAGATTTTAGGTGAACAATTGTCAAGACAACTTTTTCTAAAGGCAAATTAACTAGCAAATAAACATGGACTGTGGTTTAGTGGAGAAACTGTTAAAGAAGAACTCTGGGCAAACATTTCTTAACCATGGCAGTGGGGCTACAGGTGCTAAAATAAACGTTATACCCACCCAATCCACGGAGCCAGTTGGCTCTTAGACCGGTCTCTTCCAGTCTCTCTCCCCCTCTGTTGCAGCAGCCTAAGGTCCCATGGCCAGTGTATAGGATGTGAGGATGCAGAGGGACATACCATCAATGCAGCAGAGGACGGGACAGGCTAGAGGGAGCGCTGTCACAGCCAGCCAGCTGCAAGGCTACTTCGTGGGAGTATAATTTTGTTTTTTTTGCACTTAGACCAAAATGAGCACTTAGCCCCATTGCAAGGGTTAAGAAAAGATTTGCCTGGACATTGGAAAGATGCTTGTTACTAGGGATGTCCCGATGCCACTTTTTCGGGCCCAAGTACAAGTACTTCCCAAGTACAAGTACTTGGATCATGATTTAACCTATTCATGTTAGCAGCTGAGAATTGTAACTCTATTGCTGGAGTGTAGTGGAGGTATGTGCTGTATATATGTACTACATATACATTACACACATCCAGTACACTATAGCAATAGATTTACAGCCATCCCCGTCCCAGCTTCCTTCACTCACAGTTTCACTCCGATCCCTGTTGCCTCACGCGGTGCCTCTCGTAGGGCAGGATCGCTGCATCGCATCTCGGTGCTCAGCTTGTGGGAGGCGCTCACAATTCTGCCCTGCTAACATGAATGGGTTAAATCATGATCCGCAGTACATATGTCCTGTACACTGCAGTAATAGAATTACAATTCTCCCCTGCTAACATGCATAGGTTAAATCATGATCCATAGTACATAATAGTACATAACATGTAGTTGTACTATGGATCATTTAACCCATTCATGTTAGCAGGGGATCATTGTAAATCTAATGCTGCAATGTACGGGACATTTGTGCTGTATATGTACAGTGCATATAGATATACAATTCTGCACTGCTAACATGAATGGGTTAAATGATCCGTAGTACAGGGCTACATATCATGTACTATGGATCATTTAAGCCATTCATATTAGCAGAGGATAATTGTAAATCTATTGTTGCAGTGCATGCTATATGTCGTATATAGTACTTGTACATATAGAGTGCCTGCAACAATACATTTACAATTATACTCTGCTAACATGAATGGATTAAATGATCCCTAGTACAGGGCTACATAAAGATCATTTAATCCATTCATGTTAGCAGAGTATAATTGTAAATGTATTGTCTGCACTGTATGAGCAGTGTGTACTCTATATGTACTCTATATGTAGTACATATAGAGTATATACTGCTAATACATCTAATACAGTGCAGAGAATACATTTACAATTAAACTGTGCAGCATAATAGTGTGTCCCCCCCCTTGCCCTCACTTACTGTGCCGGAGAGAGCAGCGACGAGCCAGTGCTGGTCCAGTGGGAGGAGCTCCAGGTGGGGTCCTAATTTAGCTGGCTCAGAGGTGCCAGCCAGCTAAATTAGAATCCCACCTGTAGCTCCTCTCTTACCTCGCCGAGTGTCGCGTCACTGCTGCTCCGGTGGGAGCGGCGCTCCAAGCGGGGTCATCTGGCAGTCCCCGGCCACCTAAATTAGGGCCCCACCTGGAGCTCCGCCCACCGGAGCAGCAGTGGCGCTGCGCTCAGGGAGGTAAGTAAGAAAAAAAAAACAGCGCAAGCTTCGGCGCTAGGAATCGGGGCATTTTGACAAGTACAAGTACTTGTCAAAATGCCCTGTATCGGGCCCGATTCCGATGCTAGCATCGATATCGGGACATCCCTACTTGTTACACATCTTTTATAAGATTAATTTCAAGATATATGTACATATCACAGTGCTTGACATTTTTATTCTATGATTTGCTCAAACTAAGATTTTTTATTTTTACACAAAAACAGTAAATATATTGCTTGACATCTGAAACTTTTATAGGAGGACTCGTTTTCAGTAATATATTTCATGGGATGCTACTGTATTTATTAGGATATACACTCAGTGGCCGCTTTATTAGGTACACATCTACAACTGCTCGTTAACACAAATATCTAATCAGCCAATCACATGGCAGTAAAGCAATACATTTAGGCATGTAGACATGGTCAAGATGGTCTGCTGAAGTTCAAACGGCACATCAGAGTGGGGAAGAAAGGTGATTTAAGTGACTTTGAACATGGCATGGTTGTTGGTGCCACGCGGGCTGGTTTGAGTATTTCAGCAACTGCTGATCTACTGGGATTTTCATACACAATCATCTCTAGGATTTACAGAGAATGGTCAGAAAAAGAGAAAATATCCAGTGAGCGGCAGCTCTATGGGCAAGAATACCTTGCTGATGCCAGAGGTCAGAAGAGAATAGCTAGACTGGCTCAAGCTGATAGAAAGGCAACAGTAACTCAAAAAACCACTGGTTACATCCGAGGTATGCACAAGAGCATCTCTGAACACACAACACATTGAACCTTGAAGCAGATGGGCTACAGCCACAGAAGACCACACAGAGTGCCACTTCTGTCAGCTAAGAACAGGAAACTGGGATCACCAAAATTGTAGACTAGAAGATTGAAAAAACGTTGCCTGGTCTGATGAGTCTCCATTTCTGTTGCGACATTCGGATGGTCGAACATGAAAGCATGAATCCATCCTTCCTTGTATCAACGGTTCAGGCTGGTGGAGCTTCACATCATGGATGTGCAGCCGACAAATCTGCAACAACTGTGTGATGCTATCATGTCAGTATGGACCAAACTCTCTAAAAAAAGGTTTCCATCACCTTGTTGAATCAATGCCAGGAAGAATTAAAGCAATTTAATTCTGAAGACAAAAGGGGTACAACCCAGTACTAGCAAGGTGTACCTAATAAATTGGCCAGTGAGTATTTCTTTCAAATTCAGTAAATGTCCAGCTTATTATCTGAGCTTTTGGTCTCAATTTATTTATTACCAGATCCAGGTGAAGAGGAAACAACACCTCAGCTGAAGCGGACTAGAAGTGATGCCAGCTTTGTGCAGAGACGGTCAAAGCACTACAGTCCTGAAGAGATGCAAAGATTGAGAAGTAACAGGTTCTCTATCAATGGCCATTTCTATGATCATAAGGTAAGCAAGAACAGTACCCATCTCCTGATCTCCACAAATTTGAGGTAACTTTTTTCTAAGCAGTCTATGGAGGTAGTTCTTAATTCTTTTAATGGATACCATCTGTAGGTGTCACCCATAGTTTCTGGGCTTTCATTTGTATAGCATCAAAGTTTAACTTGTTTAATAAAGCTCTGTATTTTTGTATAATCAAACTTGGAAGCTAGATGCCAATAACAGCCTGAGGTCAGCATGATGTTTGAATGGTGTAAACCAGGGGTCCTCAAACTTTTTAAACATGGGGCCAGTTCACTGTCCCTCAGACATTGCTGGGGGCCGGATCATAGTTTGAAAATGGGGGGGGCGTGGCTGTGGTGCCGCACCGCCACGCCCCCTCCCGTACCAGAACAAACTTTTTTTTTTACATTATGTTAGGAAACATTTATTATCACCCAATTTTTTGGTAAAATATAAAAGTCGGGGTCACGTCGGGTAAATAGACACCAAAAATGTCAAGCTTACAAATTGCGCGCACTCGCAAAAAGACACCACAGCCAAAATTGACCATAGGCGACGCTTTAAAAGCTTTTACTGCTCATCAGTTTAGTGTTATCAGTGATTGATGACCCTAAAATTATTGCTCTCACTGCGACGTTCGTGGCGATATGTAACATGTGCGGCGTAATGGGCACAATCGTCGTTTTTGCAGGTATGCGCACCTGACGCATGTTTGCATGCGTGTATGTATGGGGGGACTTTAAACAAAATATTTGTTTTTTAATTCTTTTTTATGTGTAAGTTTAAAACATTTTTTGGGAAACTTTAATTTTTTTTCCACCTAACTTTATTGCTATCACATAGGGGGGTTAGAAAACCCCCAGTCAGTGTGGCACTGTGCTGGTCCCGGGCTCGCACCGGAGCCCGGGATCAGCGTGACAACGGGAGGAGGGTCAGCGGAGGGATGGGGACACACGGGCCGACCGCCCATACAAGCGATCCGCCGGCTCTATAGCCGGCGGATTGCTTGTATGTTAACGGGCATCGCTGCCTGTTTTTAAATTGGCTGTATTTCCCGCTCGCACGCGCCGCATAACGCGCTAGTGGGCGTGGCTGATCTAGGGATATATATATATATATATTGAAGAAGGAGTGGGAATCTGGTCAATGTCCACGCATGCAGCAATCAGCCAGCAATAAATCACTATAGTAGTGATCTGCTGTTGCAGGTAAGGGCTGCTTCAGCTCTGCCCAAAAGCCTCCATATTGTCATGATTTCACATGTGATGTAAATTCACATCAAATTTAGATTCACATCACATTCGCCTTCCACTACACAGGCTATCCCCCCTTCAGTCTATCATGAATGCAGCTGCTAGACTCATCCCCCTAACCAACTGCTCAGTGTCTGCAACCCCCCTCTGCCAATCCCTGCACTGGCTTCCTATAGCCCAAAGGATAAAATTCCAAATATTAACAATCAGTTACAAAGCCATCCACAACTCTGCCCCCGGCTATATCTCAAACCTGGTCTCAAAGTATCACCCTAACCGTCGGCTCCGCTCATCCTAAGATCTCCTGCTTTCCAGCTCTCTTGTCAACTCCTCCCATGCTCGCCTCCAGGACTTCTCTAGAGTTTCTCCCATCCTCTGGAATTCTTTACCCCAACCTGTCCGTCTGTCGCCCACCTTGACTGCCTTTAGGCGGTCCCTAAAGACTCATCTCTTCAGGGAAGCCTATCCCACCTCAACCTAACCGCTCAACCATCACGTTCTCAAACAATTCATCCCCACGCAGCTCCCTCCTCATGTATCACTTCCCCATCCCTTTTAGATTGTAAGCCCTCAGGGGCAGGGCCCTCCTTCCCATCTGGTCTTGAATTGTATTGTTATTGTAATGTCTTCCTTATATTGTAAAGCGCTGCGCAAACTGCTGGCACTATATACTGTAAATCCTGTATAATAATAATAATAAATGCAAACAGATGTAAAGCCATATTTCCAGATAGATGGATAGATTACTGTGCAGAAGTTTTAGGCAGGTGTGAACAATTGCTGTAAAGTAAGAATGCTTTGGAAAATATATATTTGTATTGTTTTTAACAATTTACAAAATGCAGAGTGAACAGAAGAAAGATCTAAATCAAATCAATGTTTGGTGTGACTACACTTTGGCTTTACACCAGCATCAATACTTACACTTTTTTGTAGGATTAGAGTCAGGTGTATGATTAACCAATTAAACCAAGCAGGTACAGCCAAACTCTGCTACTAAGGTGAGGATGTGGAAGACCGTTTCATGTCACAGGTCATGCACCATAGCAAGACTGAGCACAGCAACAAGACATAAGGTAGCTATACTGCATCAGCAAGGTCTCTACCAGGCAAAGATTTCAAAGCAGACTTGGGTTTCATGCTCTTTTGAAGAAGCACAAAGAAATGGGCACCATTGAGGACCATAGACACAGTTATCTGCCAAAGAAACACACACATCATGCTTATTTCCCTTAGACAAATCGGAAAATGTCTAGCAGTGCCACCAGCACTGAAGTGGTGGAAACCATTGGCACCCAGGTATACCCATTACTGTCCATAAAAGTCTGGCCGGAAGTGGTCCTCATGGAAGAATTGCAAGTCTACATGTATTTATGTACAAAAATATGGTGATCAGGGCAATCAGGTGTGCCGTACCTTTCCAAGAGCAATTTGCTAACCAATTGCTGACCAGAATGAGCGAAGCGCACTTTCACTATCGATTCCTCACAGGCGGAGTGATACCACTCCGTCTGTAACAGGAGGCGGCGCTATAGAGGAGGCATTGGCTTATGCAGCTCTGCTCCCTCCGTTGCCGCCTCGCTTGCTTCCTCTAACGCTGGCTTTGTTGGCACCACTGATTCTCTCCTGCCTCTCCCGCAGCTCTTCAAGTTCCCTCTTATGCCACCACTGGCCCCGGGAATGGTCACAACTAGGTCTTTTTTTTCGGGGTAGGTCTTATATTTTAGCAAGTCCCAAAAATAGTACTAGGTCATATTTTCGGGGTAGGTCTTATTTTCAGGAAACCAGGGTATATAT